>NW_015163662.1:327899-332118 GCF_001447785.1 Gekko japonicus | reverse complement strand
GTTGCTTCCTCCCTGCCTCTCCCCATCCCTGCCTGCCTGGGGCCAGGGAGGGCCTTCGCAGGGCTTCCTTGCACTCCCGCCGGCCTTGCAGGTCCACCGCCGGGCCCCTCATGGGGCTCAGCAGTGGAGCTGCAAGGCCAGCGGCGGTGGCCGGGACCATTGGGGGTGGGGTGTGTGGCCTTATGACACACTTCCGGTGATGTCAGGGGTGTGGCATATGCTAATGAGTTATGCTAATGAGTTCCCCTAGCTCTTTTTCTACGAAACGACCCCTGAATCTCCCAGTTACCTTTTGTGGTAAGCAGAAGTCACCCAGTCAAGAAATACCCTTTGCCTTCTGTACCTAGCTAAGAACCTTTGGTGATTTTTGTTTGTTGGTTATATATACCACCAATAATAGTAATAGAGAGCAGTAGAATATGGATGCACTTCATTAGAGAAGTTCATGCTGAATATAGTAGAATGGCAGTGCCACCTGGGAAATCTTTTCTCCACAGCATAGGTTCCCTTGAGATTTAAATGTGATGAAGAACGGAACAGCCGAGAGATTAACTAGTATGGAAATTCATACATGGAAATGGCAGCTTGAACCTTGGTGGGCGCTTTACATCTAGAGACCAACAAGGAGGTATTATACTTGAAATTGTTACTAGTTCCTTCAGTGGACTTCAGCACTCAATATGTGGTGTTGATAGTATAGTTACAGAATCTGGCAAATATTCACTTGGCTATCCTCATGCTGAGTTCCCCTTGCAGGGGAGGCTCAAGAGTTTTGATATGATGAATAGATTGTTGTTGGAACCTTCCATCAGGGGTCATTTCCTGCAGGAGCGCACAGGAGTGGAGCTCCGGCAATAAAGAGCCCAGGGGTGGGCACATGCAAGACGCCCCACCCCCTACTCCCAGCAGCCCTCAGTCAGAGCAAGAAGCAGCCAGGTAAGTTGCAGGTTTTATTCAGGTACAAGCTCTCCCTCCTCTGCGAGGACAGATCTGCACGTCCCCCCCCCCCAATAGCTAGCAATCCAAAACAGTCCAGTGGAGCCCGAGCAGTGGGCGTTGCCTTCTGACACATTTCTGATGATGTCAGGGGGTGTGGCATATGTAAATAAGTTATGCTAATGAGTTATGCTAATGAGCTCCTGCACCTCTTTTTCTACTAAATGACCCCTGCCTTCCATGCAAGAGTGTAGAGACCTCACCCTGTGAGAAGCATTTTAGCTATACTGTACATGGCCTGTAAGGCTAGGACCTCTGAGGGTAATTGATTTTATAGGGCCACAACTTAAAGGCTGTGACTCAAGTTCTAATCAGTTACCCCCACCTCTGCCTGTGCTATGGAGACAACACAACACTTTCTTCTTGGTTAGTAACTTCCAGACAGACGATGACTTGTGTGGGTAGGGGCCTGGAAAAAGGTTCAGAGATGCTCATAGAAACAGAAAAAGACAAGCAGTAAGGCTAGGACCCCTGAGGGTAATTGATTTTATAGGGCCACAACTTAAAGGCTGTGACTCAAGTTCTAATCAGTTACCCCCACCTCTGCCTGTGCTATGGAGTCAACACGAAACTTTCTTCTTGGTTAGTAACTTCCAGACAGAGGATCACTGTGTGGGTAGGGGCCTAGAAAAGGGTTCATAGAAACAGAAAAAGACAAGCGTCACACACAACCTGAACTTTTGGTACTCAATTGAAAACTGCTATTGGATATTATTATTATCTGTGAACACAGAATGGTGTTTCTGCCTGGGTATATATCTGTCTGTTTCTGCTGAAACCCTTTGAATTGGAAAATAAAGGGGAAACCATTTCAAGTTTATGCCTGAAATAGCTATGATCATTGCATTAGGACTGTCTTTCCCTGGTGATTCTCAGCTGGTTGAAGTTCCTAATAACCAATTGGTGTGTTTTCTGGCTAGTGCTCTGAGGTGATCTAGGTAACTTGTAGAGGTGTCAACTGTAGCCCTGTTCATACGTTATAGTGGATGCATGTACATCCTGCATGTATGTGTATACATCTGTCTGTAAGAAAGAGCTAGCATGCATTCACTTTGCAATTGAAACCAGAGACCTGGATAAATGTGGGGGCTTTGTCCCACATTCAGCTGTACATGCACTGAATGTAGCATGAGAATTACTCAACACACTTTTTTAAAAAAAAATATCAAGTGTAGACTGTACATGGATTGTACATGTGTTTTCCCCCCAATAATATTTTTGTGATTTTTCAAACAAAAAAGAAAGCAATGTGCATATAATAACCACTGTTCCCTCTAAGCTGAGTGCGTGTGAGCTAGCTCACAGTTTTTTAGCCTCTGGCTCACATATTTTTGTCTTAGCTCAGGAAGGAGGGCTCCAGAGCAAACTAATCTATGCAGTAGCCGAGTCACTCGCTCACAACTTTAATGCCAGTAGCTCACAAAGTAGATTTTTTTTGTTCACAAGACTCCACAGCTTAGAGGGAACATTGAATAACATCCATAAATTCCACACAGACACTCCTTAAAAGGATATGTAACAACACTCACTCACATGTGTACTTCCATTCTAACCAACTTGTACCATTTACTTTACCATACCTGGAATAGACCATTCAACATTGGGTAGCACAAAGGAAAAATGGGCCTTCTTAATAACCATTATTTAGTTAATCATCACATCCACTGATATTGACCTTAAAATAACATATTCAAGCACATATATCGAAGGTGTGAAAAAGTAATTACAAGAAAAAAGAGAGAAACAGAAAGAAAGAGAGAAAAAGCATATAAAACAATGGAGGACGAAATAAATTTTTAACCAAAATTCGGATTTCACTATAGCATTATACAAAAAGGACTAATGCTTCCAATAGCTATTGGACAATAAAATACTAGTTTATCTAAATGGAAATAATAAAACAAACATAAATATTCCATTTGTCTGTGCCTCAATGCATCAACCATCCCTAGTATCATTTCTTATTCAAGCAGCCCTCCTTAACCAAAATTCAAATTTAAACACAACCTTATACAGAGAGGGACTAATGCTTTCGATATTCATTATAGTACAATTTACCTATAAGGGAACAGTAAGACTAACAAAGGTAGTTTATTTATCAATTCCTTAATATAACAACAATCCCTAATTTCTTGTTCAAGCAACCCTCAAACAAAACATAAAAACTATTACTCAATCGTATATCAAGGTTTTTTTCCTAGACATCAGTTATTTTCTTTTCTTTACAAGCATGGGCCGATGTCTACTCTCTTTGTACCTTTTTACATTTCTGTAATCTCTAATGGTTTGCCAGTCCTTGCATCTTGTAGTCTTGTTTGCCAATTTCCTTCTTTCTATAATCCAACATTTTTGAAAGCCTCTTCTTGCAAACTTTACCTTTACATAAGCAGTTTTTATTGGCTTCTTTTGACTTGTTCTCTTTTTAATTATTTGTCTCATTCTTGTGCAAAAAGGTCCTATAAAGTCTCTCTTTATCAGTCTGGTCTTTGAGTAGTAGAATCTTTCTCCTTTTGATTACTCCTTTGCTCACTACAATTTCCCACATTTAATTTAATTAAAGTTTGTACATCCAGGGTAATCTTCTCTTGATCCCAATCCTCATCCTCTGCATCACCCTGTTCACTTTGTACCAATTCTTCCTCATTAACTAAGGTTGATTGCACAGTCTGTTTATTTTCCATAAGGTTCTGAAAAGCTTCCTCAATCCCCCTTTTTATCCCTTCCATCAGTATTCTCCGGAATTGTTCTATGGTTAATTCTCCAATTTCTATGTTTTGATTAATCTCTTCCTCCTCCTCAATGTCCTCTCGGAACGCCATCTCCTTATTGCTGCACATTGTTTTTCAAGTCTTTTCCCTTGTTCATAATACAATACCCAACTCACATATGTCTCTTGCACTAGTTTGCAACTACAAGTCTTTGCCACCAATGATATCATACCCCCCCACACAAAAAAGAGGAACACACGCCCAGTTATTCCTCATAGTCAGTTGCTGGCTGCTCTTTAACTCCGTTTTGGAAATAATACAGCCTGGGATATTTACGAGAGTCACTACTTTTCTTCAAGTTACAAATGTAGATACATGTACTCACTTAATCTTCTTTTCTTTTCCTTCTCCGTATTGCCGTATGATAAATTTTAACTCCAAGCATGGTTAAAATGGGTGGCTGCGGCTGCGTAGAACATGGCGTCCATGCTCTCCCCCGCAAGCCGCTCCCGGGA
>NW_015163662.1:319032-327393 GCF_001447785.1 Gekko japonicus | reverse complement strand
GATTCCGCTTTATTAACCATAACAATCAACAACAAACCCAATGCAGTAAGTAGCTCAATTTATACTCTTTTGGTCAGACAAACCACGCCCCCCTAGGTTGTTAAACACCAATCACAACCTATAGTTGTTGCCCCCTCCAAAACCATCCCTAAGCTCTGATTGGTGTCGTGGTTAAGTGCACGGACTCTAATCTGGGAGAACTGGGTTTGATTCCCCACTCCTCCACTTGCACCTGGCAGGATGACCTTGGGCAAGCCGTAGTTTTAATAAGAGCTGTTCTTGAAAAAGAGCAGTTTCTACCAGAGCTCTCTCAGCCCCAGCTACCTCACAGGATGTCTGTTGTGGGGTGGGGAAGGGAAAGGAGCTTGTAAGCCACTCTGAGACACCTTTGGGTAGTGAAGGGTGGGGTATAACTCCAATCTCTTCTCTTCTCTTCTTCTTCTTCCTCTGATTGGCCCCCTGTGCAAAGTAGCCAATCAGCACATGCATTTTAGGATACCAGGCCTCTATGGAGCTGTGGACTGAAGCTCAAGTCCACTCACTGTATGTATTAAGACAATACATAACAAGGGTTTAGACTTCCCTGGTCACAGAAA
This sequence comes from Gekko japonicus, assembly GCF_001447785.1. NCBI lineage: Eukaryota > Metazoa > Chordata > Lepidosauria > Squamata > Gekkonidae > Gekko > Gekko japonicus. Next base: position 326,797 of record NW_015163662.1, on the reverse strand, counting down.
AAAGGAACCTTGTTCCCTTACATGGTTTGGCAGCGTGCATGCTGATCCATAGCATGCTGGACCATTTTTAGCATGGTACCCTTTTTGGCTCTCTTGCTGTACTTTGGAAACAAGGGTATAGTCAAGCTGGAATGGGGTCAAGTCACAGCTGGGTGGCCAAATGGCAGGCTCGAAGCTAGCAGGGCTCAGAGGAGGGATCCTTTCCTGCACAGCAGCAGTGGCTGAAAATTACAATTTGGAGTGTGGTAGTTCCGAGAGTGAGAGGCCCCATGTCAGGTCCCCACAGCAAACAACGTAGTACACACTTACTAGAAGGTTTTACTTTATTGAAGCCATGAAGCACTTGAACAGGGTCACTGTTCAGAATAATGAAAAGCCAAGAAGCATGAAAGGTTAAAGCAAGTTCATAATCATAATAGCCAATAAACATGATTCCCGTGCACGGCCAAGGGGTCCCAAGCGCGCCTAAACTTTGGGAAAGCAACGGCTACCTAATTGTAAATAGGGATGCTATTCCCACGGCTTCTTTAAAAGACAAAGTAAAGCTCCTCTGCACATCCACCTGTGGCCTTGGCAAGATAGCGTTACATCAAAGCAGGACTAGCGTACTCTGAAAGGAATGCGCAGCTAATAGGGAGATGTGCGCATGACAAACCTATTGCATCCACAGAGGGGGGGGGGTGAACTCAGGGTGACCATATACACATAGAAAAACCTTTGGCAGCTTGCTGACACCCCACTGGAACTCTACGCACAAAGCACTTTTGAGTATCAGACATTGTTTGGGTAGCATTCCTATTCAGCATTCCTATGCAATCATATGCCTGTGTGTGTGCAATGAAATCAAAATCACTGGGGTTTTTTTTATATACTGACGTTCCTAAAACAGTCTTGTAGTACAGTCCTAAGCATGTTTACTCAGAAGTACATCCCATATAGCTCAACGGGGTTTACTCCCTAGTAAATTTGCTTAGGATTGATGCCTCTCTGTTTCGAGGTCTATGTCGCGGGGGGGGGGGGAGTCCAGCATATGCCAAGTGTCTTGCCAAAGAGAATCTTGCTGCTGACACACTAGCATGTTCACAGATAGGTGCTGCATTTTTGGCACTGGTCCAAAAGCTTGCCTACCTGTGTTCTCTCAGGTTCTGCTTGAGGGCAGGGGCCTTGGAGCCAAGGGGTGCTTTCACACACACACACACACACAATAATGCACTTTCAAGGGAGAGGATTGCCAGAGTCCACAGTAAGGAGGGGGCGCGATTGTCCGCACCACCCCATGAGCCTCTGTAGGAGGCTCCTAGCCATGGGTGCAAGAAGGCTCTTCCTCTGGCTACCCTGCCGGTGAAGGGGGGCTTTCTCCATGCCCCAAAGGTCCCGTATGGGAATTAGAGGTGCATACCGGAGCAAACATTTGGTGGCTGAGCAATTTGCAAGAAAAAGCAGATCCAGCGCTGAAATGTGAGTTGGAGTTTTAAGCAAGAATCACCAAAAATTTCAGCGGAAACCCACCCTTTAAAAGTGAGGGTATAAATCCTCTGTGCCACCGCTCCCCCTTGAGAAAGCCAGAGTATAAAAAATAAGATGTTATCACACTCTGAAAGCTCTTAAAATGTATTGTTATAAGTCTTATATTGCATTTTTTTTTAGAAGTCAGGTGTTTAAAGTCATATTATTAGCATAAATTGATTGTTAGATGACCACATTCAATGAATTTGTATTGAATTATATGCTGTAAGTGAATACTGTTAAGCAGTTTGTATGACCACCATCTCTTGGGTTTTTAGTGGGTTTTCTTTACTTTCACCTATAGTATGTAGTTCCCTGCCCTGATTTCATTGTAGTTTTATAGTTTGTAGTGTATAGAAAATGCAAATTAAAAAAATCCCCTACGGGGGGCATAAAAAAATAACACACTTTCCATCCATTTCCAATGCACATTCAACTGGATTTTACTGTGTGAAATGGCAAAATCCACTTGCAAATAATCGCTGAAGTGGTTTGAAACAGCATTATTTAGCATATGTGAAAGTGCCCAAGTTCTTCTAGGAGGAATGCTGATCTTTTTTTAAAAAATTTTTTCACATAAAATGGACTTCAGGAAGCATATTGTGTTTGTGCTTCATAGTCCGTACTGTGTTAATGAGAGTCAGTGTGATGTTGTGGCTGGAGAGCTGATCTAGGCATGGGTAGACCCAGTTTCAAATCACAGCTCGATCATGTAGCTCACTAGGTGACTCATTCTCAACCTAACCCTAGAATCATTCTTGTTGGTTCTTCCCCTTCCAATTCTGTATTCTATACATCACCCTGAGATCCTTGGAGGAAGGCTGAGAAAAAAAAAATGTACCCATTACATAAGAGACCAATAAAGCCCTTTTGGTGTGACTGTAATAAAATTCTAAATTATTTAAAAGATTCACCCCACTTGGTCATAGCCAATGTTCCCTCTAAGCTGTGGAGTCTTGTGAGCAAAAACTCTACTCTGGAAGCTACTGGCATCAAAGCTGTGAGCGAGCGATTTGGCTACTGCATAAATTGGCACTCCACATTCCTGAACTCCAAGCGGTGAATTCATTGCTGGAGTTCAGGCGCACCCCCACTTCTTGCAGACATCATTTAAAGGGACCCTTTGAATGTTGTTTGCAAGATGTGGGGGGCGCACGCACCTGAACTCCAAGCAGTAAATTCACCACTGGAGTTCAGGTGTGCCCTCCCTTCTTACAGTGTTTAAAGGGACCCTTTAAATGCTGTTTTCAAGAAGTGGGGCCCGCGTGTGCCTGAAATCCAAGGAATTCATTGCTGGAGTTCAGGCGCTCCCCCACTTCTTGCAGACATCATTTAAAGGGACCCTTTGAATGCTGTTTGCAAGAAGTGGGGCCCGTGTGTGCCTGAAATCCAATCAGTGAATTTGCTGCTGGAGTTAAGGCGTGAGGCCGATGGCCACCCCTCTCCCTCCCTCCTGCAAAATTTAAAAAGCCCTCCAGCTGATGGGCAAGCCACGTGCTCCCACTGATCAGCTGGTAAAGGTAAAGGTAAAGGTTCCCTTGCTCGAAAGCCAGTCGAATCCGACTCTAGGGTTGCGGTGCTCATCTCTGTTTCAAAGCTGAAGAGCTAGCGCTGTCCGAAGACATTTCCGTGGTCCTGTGGCCGGCATGACTAAACACCAAGGCGCACGGAACGCTGTTACCTTCCCACCGAAGTGGTACCTATTTATCTACTTGCAATTTCTTGCTTTCGAACTGCTAGGTTGGCAGGAGCTGGAACTAGAGACAGGAGCTCACCCCGTCTTGCGGCACCCGGGTCTTGAACTGCTGAACTACTGACCTTCCACAGCCTGCAGTTCAGCGTCTTAACCACTTGAGCCACCGCAGCTGATCATCTGGAGGGCCCTTTAAATCTTGCAGGAGGGGAGGGAGAGAGGTGTTTGCCGGTGGCTGCTCTTGGGGGTGGGGCGTGCAGTAGCCCACCTGGGGACCGGCATCCCTAGTCACATCTCATAACTACACCTGACTCTGGGCTATTAAAACGCACCCACCATTCATGCAGTTAGCAGTTCCCAGCTCATGTACAAAAGCATTCATGTGTTGACTCTTTGTCAGGTCGCCCTGTCATAGGTCTGGAATGTGGAGGGGTGCCCTCCCGTTTTCTGTCTCAGCTCTCCCTGGCTCACCAACTGTTTGCTATCTTATGCTTGACCTTGTAGATGCTCCAGCTGCAGTTTTACTCAGCTGGGAAAGTTAACGGCTTTTGCTTTGCCTGCTTGCTTTGCCCGCGTGCGCGAGATGTAACCATTGGCTCATGCTTACCGGGGGGATGTTTGATTCTGGTATAAGTCAGAGGCCCTAGTATTGGCAGCCATTCCTGACACAAGCTGTACACGTGTCTCTAGTTCTGGATTTACCAATAAACAGTTATCTTCTCATGAAGCCCTGTGTTGAGTAACCTGGCTAAGGACCCTGACACACTTTACATCTGGTACTCCTTTCTTGTGCAGGTTCAACCAAATCAGAACATCCTGAAGAAGTAGTTTAAAGTTTTATTTGAACTGTCATTGCAGTGGTTGGAATAAATTTTGTATCTGAATCTTTCTTTGCTGATGGTGGGGGTGAGTTATTTTAGCTGCTGAAATAAATGAACAAGTCAGTATCCACAGTTTTCTGATAACTTTGGATGGCTGGTGACAGCAATCCTAAAACAGATACAATATATTGGTGATTAAGATTTAGTACGTTGAATCATTTATTCTTCTAGTGTCCAGCAACTTCTGTCATTAGAAATAAATTTGGGCTACTGCCCAAAACAAGCAGTGCTTTATGCTTTCTTATGGCATGTTGGCCATTGCAAATGATTATGCAAAAGGCTGCAAATAAATATTTTCAGAATACATTTTCTTCATGCGGCAGTGGTTTTTAGATAAGTGACGAATTGCCTTAAACTGGAAAGTGAACTGTGTCAAGATGGATTATAATCTTAAAGGTGACCCGCTGAAGACGAAGTGTGTTGGGTTTATGCCTTTCTTCTAGCATTTTGTGGTGGTTAAGCAGCACCTGTATATTTATTTGCCTTTCACATTAGAAATTCGAATCATGCCAAATCTGCAATGCTTTGCAGGTATTGGGAGTTCAAGAGAATGGAAACTTGAGCAAATGTAAGCGTTTGTCATAACATTTCTGGATATTCTTTCCTCTGCATGATCTTCCTTCAAGTCTCTCAACCAGGGCTATTTTTGGGCAGGAACGCACAGGAACGGAGTTCCGGCTGGCTTCAGAGCTGGCCACACCCACTACAGCCAAAACCCCTGCGTGCCTGGCTAAAGAGGGAAGGCCTGGAGAGTGACGCCCCCCCCCCCAGCCCCTGGAAGGATTGGGCCCCTAGAAGGATTGGGGAGGCATTTAAATGCCTCCCCGTGCCTTCCCTGGCCGGCTTGCCGCAGGACGCTCGGGCAAACCAAGGGAAGGCATGGGTGTGGCCTAATATGCTAATGAGATTTGCTGTCAGGGGTGTGGCCTAATATGCTAATGAGTTCCTGCTGGGCTTTTTCTACAAAAAAAAGCCCTGCTCTCAACTATTCCGTGAGATTGGCAAAAGTCTTTTTTGAAGAGGGTTGAAGAGGATATGATGAAAAAGGCTTAATTACACACATTAAATACACATATTTATTTTATGCCTTTATCCTCTCTGGCCAAATTGGTTTCAGATTTTTGGAATGACACAAAAACCTTCAAAACCTCTGGACCAGGAGCAGCCATGGGATGAATGGGCACAGCATGAGACATGACTCTCTTATACCATCTTCAGTCTTCTGAGGAAAAAAATGTCTGTCTTCAACCCATTAGAAAACTGTAATAGTTTGTTCTTCAGAGATGGGGAAAGGGAATGCTTTGGAGCAGCACACTGAAAGCAGTGTTGAGCCTTCCGCCTCAAAAGTTATTCTACTTGAAACCAGGGGTTATTTCCTGCAGGAGCGCACAGGAGCAGTGCTCCGGCAGTAAAGAGCCCAAGGGGCGGGCACATGCAACAAGCCCCGCCCCCTGCTCAAGGTTTCATCTGATGAAGCCTTGAGTGAAACGGTCCATTGAGCGCTGTACCCTCAGAAAGAAAAACTTGAGACCAATTTGCTTCAAAGAAAACACCTTTATGATTTGTTATTCCCTGGATAATTAAAGAAGATATATTTTTCTCTAACAAGGTTTCGTTATCCTATCACGGTTGTTTTTCCTTACAAAGTTCACACTTCCGGTGATGTCAGGGGGTGTGGCATATGCAAATGAGTTATGCAAATGAGTTATGCTAATGAGCTCCTGCACCTCTTTTTCCACAAAATGACCCCTGGTTGAAACTCATTGATTTCAGTGGCCTTAGATTATAGCAGCTCTGTTTAGGATTGCTCTGAAAGTCACTGAATGATTTGAAGAGTTGTGTTGCTGGTCACTTATGGTGTCATTGGCACTATCCAATAGGGAGCTTTGATATTATCAGAGCAAATTGCCTGTTTTTAATAGCTGTGAGATATGCCAACTGAAAGAAGAATTGTAGTTTTTTAATACAAAAAAATAAACAGCCTTTGAGTGCTTGGGAAATGTGATATCTTGCTACAGAAACACTTCCAGATCCTGTGGAATAAATGAGTCACAACTTCACAGTTTATTGCTTGAAAACAAAACGATTAAGGATTAGAGGTACTTTGGAGGGTGAGCAGGGATGATTAAAACTTTCCAGATACTGTTCACGATAAGAAGCTCGCGTTTGTTTATCCACAAATGTGAATATTTTAGGAAAGCGTTTGTTTCTCTGACTAAGAGGGGCATGCCACAAGAGGAGTCTGTTAGGTTGACATAACAGCAGGGTGAATGTATTGTTAAATGCTCTTCATTAGAAGCAACTGCAGTTTTGTGGATGTACGCAGGGCTATTTTTGGGCAGGAACGCACAGGAACTGAGTTCTGTCTGGCTCCTGAGTTGGCCACGCCCAGCAGGAACTCATTAGCACAATAGGCCACACCCAACGGCAGAAACTCATTAGGATTGGCTACATTAGAGGTGTGGGGCCTAACATGCAAAGGAGTTCCTGCTACAAAAAAAGCCCAGGGTGTTGACAACAAACAAGGTAAACAGAATAGGGAGCAAAAGGTGGGTGTGGCTGGATGACCACACTTCTGGTAACATGGGGGTGTGGCCTAATATGCCAATGAGCTGTGCGGTCAGGGGTGTGACCTATTATGCTAATGAGTTCCTGCTGGGCTTTTTCTACAAAAAAACCCCTGGATGTACATATTCATGCACATGAGCAGTTCTAAGGGCATAGACATTACAACCATATTCCTTTATCCCCATCATGGTGCCTATGTGCATCTGGTTGCCTTCGGTGTGTTTCTTGGCACCTGTTTTCTGTCCTGCTTCTTGTCTCCTGCTATGCGCCCTTCTTATTGCTTTTAACGTTCGCCTGTTCTCTTTTCTTCTTTATGTGCTCTCCCCTTTGCCACGCTTCACATTTCTCCCTTCTTCTATCTTCTGCCCTTCTTTCTGTCGTCAGACTGTCTGCCCTTCTTCCTGCCCTGCGCGGCTTCTTTGGGTGGCTTTAAAGTGTTCAAAAGTCCAAACAGTGACTATAGTTTGAAGGGCAACATGTAGGGCTGCCGGGTCCCCCAGGAGGGTGAAGGTTCCCCTGCTCAAAGGGCCCCCAATCCACTGGTCTGGAAAAGGCTGGTGGGGGGAGCCCTGCCCCCAACGTGCCCGGTTCGGGCCGACGTGCCCGGTGCAGTGATGTCTCCCGGAGGTGACGTCATCATGCTCAGCACGTCGCTGGCTGACGCTCTAGCAATCAGCCTGAAAACTCTGTGGTACCATAGAATTTCCAGGCTGATTGCTAGAGCGTCAGCCAGTGACATGCCCAACGTGATGACGTCACTTCCGGGTGACATCATTAACAGTGAGTCCCTTGGCAACCTTAGCAACATGTGCCTGAGCTTGCAGCTTCTTTCTGTTCGCATTCCTTAGGGTTGCGTGAGTGCTTGAAGCGACTTGGTCACAGTTAGGGTTACCAACCTCCAGGTGCTGGCTGGAGATCTCCTGGAATGACAACCGATCTCCAGGTGACAGAGACCAGTTCCCCTGGAATAAATGGCTGCTTTGGAAGGAGACCCCATTGAAGCCTCTCCCTCCCCCTTCTCAGGCTCCACTCCCCAAAATCTCCAGGTATTTCCTAATCCAGAACTGGCAACCCTCGGCCAGAGTACTTCCACCGCCAGCAGACAGGAAAGCGCGGC
>NW_015163662.1:301087-318960 GCF_001447785.1 Gekko japonicus | reverse complement strand
AGAAGTGAAAGTATGTAAGGGCTCTTTTTGTAGCAGGAACTCCCTTGCATATGAGGCGACTCACCCCTAATGGGGCCAATCCTCCAAGAGCTTACAGAGCTCTTCTTACAGGAGCTACTGTAAGCTCTTGGAGGATTGGCCACATTAGGGGGGTGTCGCCTACCGTGTTTCACTGAAAGTAAGACATCCCCCGAAAATAAGACCTACTTACAGTTTTGCCTCTCGCTGAAATATAAGGCATCCCCCGAAAATAAGACCTCCCCGATAATAAGGCCCCCCCCCCGGAGCAAGACAGGAAATGCGAGGTCTCTTTTAATCAGAGAGCCCGCACTGCCACCAGGACAAGCTGCCGCCTGCTGCTCGCTCTGCCCTGATGGAGTGTACCATATTCTTCTTAATAAGACATCCCCTGAAAATAAGACCTAGTGCATCTTTGGGAGCAAAAATTAATATAAGACACTGTCTTATTTTCGGGGAAACACGGTACTATGCAAAGGAGTTCCTGCTACAAAAAGAGCCCTGCAATATAGTGCATAATACAAGGAGAACCAGAAGATGTGGGCCCCTTCCCTGCTGCAAGCATTTTTCTTTTCAAAATTCCAAAAGTACCCACAGGTCTAGTAAGGCTGGGGACCACTCTCCTAAAGGAAACCTGCTTTTGATGGGCCCACAGTAGAGCTGTATCTGTTACGTCACTCATGGATTTGGAAGAGGAATGTGGGGAAGACAGACGCATCAGTATTGTGGCCTATGGAGAGCCCCCAAAGGCATTATTGAGGAAAACCTCATTTCGTTGTGTCATAGCTCTGGTATCTTTATTTATTTATTTATTTTGCTACAAAAGGGCCAACCCTGCTGACTATAGTTATGTTTCTCTAGTTATCCCTATTATATTGCTATGGTCTTCTCTGGAAGCTAATTTGATTGGGTTGCCAACTCCGGATTGGGAAATACCACTTGCAATTTCTTGCTTTCAAACTGCTCGGTTGGCAGGAGCTGGAACTAGAGACGGGAGCTCACTCCGTCATGCGGCAGCTCGGGTCTTGAAGTACTGACCTTCCACAGCCTGCAGTTCAGCGTCTTAACCACTTGAGCCACCACAGCTCCACAAACACTATACAAACACTAAACACTATACTAAAATAATAAGCTAAACAAGGATCATATAGAACAATTAAATGTTAGTTTGCTTAAAGTTCCCTCTATAAAATGATTACTGGAATATAGCTAATTACTACTGCTTCAATTACAAACTGGTATTATATATTTGATTCAGGCAAGTACATTTTAAACCGTTAAACTTTTATGCTTATACAATTCTGATAAATCTATTTCTTTCCTTTATCTTTCTTTTTATCAAATTTCCATTTGACTTTCAGGACTTTGGGGGCCGGCACCCCTTTTTCTGATTCCTCTTCTGGATTACTACTCGCCATAAATTCTGAACCTCCCGACCCATATGTGCTGCTTCCTTCTTCCATATCTTGTTCCCCTGTTGTATCTTTATCGCTCGCTGGGTTTTGTTGCCGTTCCAAGAACACCTTCGCGTTTAAGACAGAACCTATCTTTTCTTTTTTATCTTTGTAGTTGAAGACAAGCCCTTCAGGTATTATCCATCTGTATGGGGTGGAATTTTTCTTCAAGAAGCCGGTTAAGTTCTTGTACTGTTTCCTCTTCTTCCTTATTTCGAATGGAATGTCTTTTAAGACTCTGATTTCTGTGTCTTTGATTTTTAAGGTTGTCCCATTTGTGGCCTTGAGCACCACGTCTCTTGTAGATCTTTTTGAGAATCTCGCCACTCTCTCCCCAGGCAGGTTCTTTTTCTTAATAAATTATGGATACGTCCGATAGATCATATCCAAGTTGCTTTGTAGTACTTCCGCCGTTAAACCTGTCATTGGGGCCAATGCTTCACTTAAGATTTCCTTTAGATTTTCACCTTTCTGTTCAGGAACACCTTGAAATCTCAGAACAAAAGCTGATTTTTCCATTTGCAGTCTTAAAAGCTGGTCTTTATCAGAGGTCCTCTCTTTTCCCACCACCTCCAGTCTTTGTTTGATAGCTTTTGTCTTGATTTCAACCTTTTTCACTGATTTTGCATTCTCCTCTGTATTTAGATTAGTCTCTTTAAACTGTTTTTGGAGCGCATCAAAGTTATTGTTGAGGTTTGTCATCTGATACAGCAGAGGGCGCAATGCAGTAGCCAATTTATTGGGAAAGTCAGTGTTTACATCCGGTTTAGTAGCCGGATGTGCTGATCTTGTAGTTCCAGGAGTGTGTCTCGGTCTTGTCGCCATCTTTTCTGCCTGGCCAGCCAGTGTTTACATTCCAAGGAAAGTATTGTTTTTTTAAAGTCAGTAAAAGTTTCTTTAAGCGAACTGATCTCTGTTGCCTGGAGATCAGGTATAATCCACGGAAATCTCCAACCACTACCTGGAGGTTGGCAACACTATAATATGTGGTCAATGGCCTAGTTTTTCTCTTAGAATTTTTCTTTATAATACTGTTCATAGAAAGCCTCCTGATACGATAGCTAATGCTATTCATGGAAAACTGGTGGATACAAAAGAAAGGTAGGGTTTAAGGAAGGATTGGGGGAGGTGCAAGAGGATGCACATGAAAGGGGAAGAAAGCCTGAACTTTCCTCACCTTAAGCCTATATGTGATTTGCAATGCTAATACTTTTTTATGGGGGGGGGAGTTCCAAGACTCATGCTTTTTTTGGCAGTGGGGAGTCTATATCTTCTGTGAAATGTCTGTGTTCTGCTAATGCCAATCACATTTCATCAGTGCCTCCTATAACAGGCTTAGGAAGTCTGCTATAGCATTGTACCTCCCTACCTCTGTTGTTCTTGCTATGGATATGCTAAAACACTGGATCGGTGGGGCAGCTGTGTTATTTTGCTGCATCTGCCTAGGTAGATATTCATCTCTGATTGTTTCGGTTGAGCATTCTGCTTCCTTCTCATTAACCATTTGTGGTCATTTTCCTTCATTTGTATTGCTTATTAAGTGTCAGGGCCCTTAGTCAGGTTACACAACACAGGGATTCATGAGAAGATAACTGTTTATTGGCATATCCACTTTATTGGTATATCCAATACTAGAGACACATGTACAGCTTGTGTCAGGAATGGCTTGTGGCAGGAATGGCCCCAATGCTAAGGCCTCTGACTTATACTAAAATCAGACATTCCCCTCCCCCGGTAAGCATGAGCCAATAGATACATCTCGCACGTGCGGGCAAAGTGAGCAGGCAAAGCAAAAGCCGTTAACATTCCCCGCCAAGTAAAACTGCAGCTGGGGCATCTACAAGGTCAAGCATAAGATAGCAAATGGTCGGTGAGCCAGGGAGAGCTGAGACAGAAAACGGGAGGGCACCCCTCCACATTCCAGACCTATGACAGGGCTACCTGACATCAAGGTGTACTTATTCATATGCTTTTTATTTCTGGAACGGCTCCTACTACCATGAATAGCAATTGGATCGGGTCCAAAATGATGATCCGTGGGTATATTAACAAAAACACACACACACACACACTGTAGGTGATTGAGGCCCTCTAGTGTCTGAACCACGTTAGAGGCATCGTCTGTGAGGCAAGGTGATCCTTTGCTCAGGCAGCCGATTTCCTCTTCTGTCCTGGAGCTGAGAGTGAGTGACAGCATTGCGCCGAGATGTTACAGCTCCCATCAGGTGAGGGTGGGGAAAAATGTCAGACTAATACCATTCCAATCACTTTATGGTTCCCTTGCTACTGATTAAGGGCATGCTTACACATGCATGCAAAGCTAGAAGTAAACATTCAGAGGTTACTAGTTCTGTCTGCAGAGAGCATGCTGCTTCTTTCATAGTCTTGTACAGGGTTTGGTGATGAAGGATGTGGAACTTTCCCCCCCCTCTAAATTCAGCTCTGTAAGTATTAATTTCATTGTTAATTTTCTTGGTAGAGTGACTGCCTGAAAATTGGTAAACCTTGGAGATTGTGAACATGGTACCTCTTTTACTGAATGTAAACAGGATTTTCTGCAGGAGTGCACAGGAGCGGAGCTCCGGCAGTAAAGAGCCCGGGGGTGGGCACATGCAACAAGCCCCACCCCCTGCTCCCAGCAGCCCTCAGTCAGAGCAAGAAGCAGCCAGGTAAATTGCAGAGCTCCCCGGCCCCCTGGTCCAAAACAGTCCAGTGGCACCTTTAAGACCAAGTTTTATTCAGGTACAAGCTCTCCCTCCTCTGCGAGGACAGATCTGCACGTTCTCTCCCCCCCCCCAATAGCTAGCAATCCAAAACAGGCCAGTGGAGCCTGAGCGGTGGGTGTTGCCTTTTGACATACTTCCGGTGATGTCAGGGGGTGTGGCATATGCAAACGAGTTATGCTAATGAGCTTCTGCACCTCCTTTTCTATGAAATGACCCCTGAATGTAAATATCAGAAAAGAATAAGCAGGGGGCCTACAAGGATCTGTGCTGGAGTATCTTCTTCCCTTCTCCCTCACTACTACTTCTTTCCTTTTTCCTGAAATCGCCGCTAGCCTCTCCCCTTTCTCTGCTTCCTTCTCTCATTCCCACCCATCAGCCTATCTACCTTTATCTGTGCCTTGTTTTCAGCTCCCCCTTCCTTTTTCTCCCCCTGGAACAGACTCTGCTCCAGAAAAATCTGGCTCACTTGTGCTGTGCCCGTCTAGCTACTGGGCTGGGCTGAACTACTTAGTGCCAGCCAGGCTGAGCTCAGTTGTACCGTGTGAAACCTGCAAAGACTTGTGGGAAACACCTAAATTCCCCTGAACCGCCCCCCCTCCCCACACTATTTCTCTTCTTCTGGCATACCCTATATCCTCAAGTTTCTTCCCCCCCTTCCCATTCACCAACCAAGCTACCTTTTAACTGCCCCCCTTTCAGCTGTATTGTTCACTTCATTTCTACCTCACCTTTATCCCCAATGGGGATCCAAAGCAGCTCACATCATTCTCTTATCCTCCATTTTATATTCACAACAACCCTTTGAGATAGGTTAGGCTGGCTGAAAGTCGCTCAGTGATCTTCCATGGCAGAATGGGGATCCAAACCAGGGTCTTCCAGATCCTAATCTGAAACTGCAACCACTATACCACATGGGCTTTCATGGAGTGGCTGTTGTTGTACAATAGCAAGGAGCCAAGCCTGGATGAGTCAAGGAAATCACATGGTATCAAGTCACCCAATATGCAATCGTGGCTTTGGCTTTGGTGAGTTCTCTCTTAAAGGCCAAAACAGCCCTGGAAAGAGCTCTGTCCATCCTCCTGTTTTTTATTGACAGAAACCAAGGCTTGAAGGCTGGCAGTACTGTTGTGGTTGCCTAACAGGTGCCACTGAGGGCATGCATTTCTTAAAGCTATAGACACTACTGCTATTATTTTGGGTTTTTTTTTTAACCCCCACCATATATTTTTAGTTTTAGGTTTTATATTTTTGTGCAAATCTGAGGCATTTTTCAGGTTTATACAAAGATCTGGCTTCTCTTAATGGCCCCAGTCTAAGTATCCACAGAGAGGGCCATGTTGAGAATTAGATATATTGATATATTATAGGTACTGTGTATTGTTTCCAAGGCAGAGCAAAGTAAAGGAGGAACCTGAATTTAACATATGCCAGCAAAGTCGGAGGAATTATCAAGGTTTGCTTTAATATTGCCATCAGCTTGTCATATCACATTGTTGTATTTTTCCAATCTTTGTTCTGTGGTGCATTCTGTGAAGTTTGGAGGATAAAATATAATGGTACATATGTTCCCTTTTGAACTTATTGTAGGGCCTTTGGAGACAAGCAAACAAACCCAGCTGCCCCTAATGCAAATCTTTCTAATGGAATTCAAAGACCAGCAAAGTAGTTTTCAGTTATTTCATTGGATTTTTGAGAGTGGTTCAGTTCTCGTATGCTTGTGCACTTTGCCAAGGGATCCCTCGTGTTATGGAAATTTGTACTACAAAATTTATAGGTATGTCTTGTACACATTTAAAGCCCTAGCAACTTTGCCTTTCTGTGTGCAAGTGGTAATGTGCAGCATTCAATTTAACTTTTTGCCTTTAAAATGCGGGCAGATTGGTTAGCAATTATGTCTGTAATTTGACAATTTAGTGCTTTAAGCATATTTATGGATGTGTTTTAAATTGCAAAAGGCATCAGAGCTAAGATGTGGAGCTGTTTTGAAGAGAAGATTCAGTTCTTCTGCAACATTATACATTTGGGTGGGTATTGCTCAGTAGTAAAATGGATTGTGCATACCAATGGATTTCAATATTTCAGTTTTGCAAGAATATCTCCCACATAATCATGTTTGCCAAATAGCTGCTGGGCGGGTTCAATGGAACCCCTCTGCACTGCACAGGATTCTGGTACATGCTAGAGCAGGGGTCTCAAACATACAGCCCATGGGCCAAATCCAGCCCCTGCTGGGCTCAGATCTGGCCCACAAGCAACTTCCTTCTCCTGCTTCTTTTTCCAAGGCTGCCGCTGCAGACAGGGCTGGCCCCAGCTTTTTTTGCACACTAGGCGAGAATACCTTCTGGCGCCCCCTCCCCCCGCGCCCACCAATTTTCAAACATAAATGTACTTTGTCTGAAAGACGGCGGAGAGCCCAAGGGCGAGGGAGTTCTCCTGTGCAAGGGACAGGCTCTAGCAGCGGGCTCCCCGGGGCTTCAGCCCACCCAAAGCGGGCACCACAATCCCCGGGGCTGTGGGAGATGGTGGAGGGGGTGGAGGGGCGGGAGCCTCCGGGGGGGCAGGGGGGAGCAGCTTGGAACGCAGCAGTCATCCAGCCCGCAGCGGCCATTGGAGAGAGAGAGGAGTTTGTCATTTAGCCACATCTCCAAAACAGGAAAGCTCGGAATGGGTCAACAGTGATCCGCGTGCCATCGGGGCCCCAGCCGGCAGTCTGTGCCGCCCAGCTCCAGCGGGACCAGCCGCTGGGTGGGGGGAGGAGGAGTTGCAGCACGTGTGCGGGGGGGGGGCGCATCACCTCTCGGGCTCATAGCCAGCCTGCAGGAGCCACGCATTGTACAGCTGTGCCGCTGTCTCGTGGCTGGCACGGGTCAAGGAGGTGCAGTTGTTGGGGCCCCCGCCAGGGCACCACATCCACTGCCAGGGTAGCGCCATCTCCAGCTGTGGCCCTACGATCAGGCTATACGGTACTTGTAGTAGGTCGCCCCGATGCTGCCGGGCGCCGCTGGCCCGTCCATAGCCCCGCAGAGGGGAGGTGGAGGAGGGGCGTGCCTGCCTGGACAGGGCGCACGCCGAGCCGGGATACCCGCGAAGAGGAGGAGGAAACGGCGGCGGTTCCGTCCCGTGACCGCCAGTGGGGATTTTTGATGGCAGCAGGTCCCTGAGTCCGCCCCCTCCTGCTAGCGCTTGGCACACTTGGGGGTGGCGGGGCCCGGCTGCACAAACCTGCCTGCAGGGAGCCAAGAAGGGAAAGTGAATCCCCACCGGCACCCGAGGAGGTGGTGCAGCCGAGCGGGGAGGGGGGAGAAGAGGCTGGCTGAGCAGGGCTTTTGGCAGGGGCAGCGATAGGCGCAGGGCAGCCTCTCTCTCTCTCTCTCTCTCTCTCTCTCTCTCTCTCTCTCTCACACACACACACACACACACACACACACACACACACTCACAGAGAGAGAGAAAGAGAGAGAGATAGAGAGGTTCTGCTTCCTTCTCCAGGGCTGCTCCTCTTCTTTTTGGGAGGGGAGGGGTGCGAGGGGGAGAGAGAGAATGAACACACATTTGCAGTCTCATGGCAGCTTTAAGACCAACAACGTTTTATTCCAGGTATAAGCTTTTGTATGCAAGCACACTTCTTCAGAGGGTAAGCCGCTCTGAGACTCCTTTGGGTAGTGAAGGGCGGGGTATAAATCCAATCTCTTCTTCTCCTTCTCCTCCACTTGCACCTGGCTGGGTGACCTTGGGCAAACTGTAGTTCTGATAAGAGCTGTTCTTGAAAAAGAGCAGTTTCTGTCAGAGCTCTCTCAGCCCCACCTACCTCACAGGGTGTCTGTTGTGGGGAGGGGGAGTGGAAGGAGATTGTAAGCCACTCTGAGACTCCTTTGGGTAGTGAAGGGTGGGGTATAAATCCAATCTCCTCCTCCTCCTCTTCTTCTTTCTCTTCCTCCTCTTTCTCTTCTTCTCCTGTAGGGCTGGTTATGCCAGTGTCTCTGGCCCTTCTCTGCTCTTTCTTTACCTCTTTTCTGCTCCTTAGTCTCCAAATGCAGGTGCACTAGGGCTGCCAAGCCCCCAGTTGAGAGGGAGGACACTGCCCTGGTCATCCATTACCTCCCACTGCTCCAAGCAGATGTAGAGAAAAAATGGGGGGGAGGATCTCACTGGCATTGCGAGTGTGGTAACATCACTTCCAGGGAAGACCCAGAAGACCCTAGGCAGTTCCTAGATTTCCAGCTTTCCCCCAAAGTGATGGCATTGCGGTCACAACACTGGCCATCCACCTTGTCCCTGCTCCAACCCTTCCACCAGTTGCTTTGCTGGGCCTAGGGTGTACTCAGTTCTTGCTGAGTACCAGATGGTCCCTGTTGACTGACATCTTTGATGCACTTTTGCCAGGCTCCTTGACTCCAGCTGTCTCGAGCTGTTTCAGGATCGTTTTCCTTTATCTTGATGTGCAGGCTGGGGGATGTAGTGAAGAGGTTTGGATTACATGGAAAGGTTCAAGCATATCATGTATTATTTCCGTTTGGAGTGAAGCAAGCTGTTCTAGAACCAGAGGGGCGGGGTCCTTGATCTTCAGCTGAGATGACTTTTCTGTAGTACCAATAAACACGTTTCCCACATTCACTCGCAAGCATTTATCTAGTTCTAAACACAGCTTAGAAATTTATCAGTGCTGAATGTGCAGAATAGTTCAGAGACAGTTGCAGGCCAGCTGGTTTATCTTGGTCCTGGACACTGTCCTGATTCAGGCAGGCATCTGGGACAAGAGACAATAGGCATAGTCCAAAAACAGTCCAGGATCCAGGGGTCATTTCCTGCGGGAGCGCACAGGAGCGGAGTTCCGGCAGTAAGGAGCCCAGGGGGTGGGCACATGCAACAAGCCCTGCCCCCTGCTCCCAGCAGCCCTCAGTCAAGCCACAAGGAGCAAGAAGCAACCAGGTAAGTTGCAGAGCCCCCCCACCTTCAGGTACAAACTCTCCCACCTCTGTGAGGGCAGATCTGCGCATCCCACCTCCCCATAGCTAGCAATCCAAAACAGTCCAGTGGCACCTTTAAGACCAAGTTTTATTCAGGTACAGGCTCTCCTTCCTCTGTGAGGACAGATCTGCACATCCCCCCCCAATAGCTAGCAATCCAAAACAGTCCAGTGGAGCCTGAGCAGTGGGTGTTGCCTTCTGACACACTTCCGGTGATGTCAGGGGGTGTGGCATATGCAAACAAGTTATGCTAATAAGTTATGCTAATGAGCTCCTTGCACCTCTTTTTTTACTAAATGACCCCTGCCAGGATCAAAACACAGCTATTCAAAAGTCCAAGCATCAAACCAGAAGGGCAGATCCAAAGTCTACAAGCCAGATCACAGTCCAAAAGGTCAAAGCACACAAAGGTTGTGAATACATTGCTTCCGCACTGGCTGTCCCTTTTCTAGCTGATTTTATTAGGAGTCATTCAAGACCAGGTGAAACTCTTCAACCTGCTGACTCATCCAGGGGCAGGTGCAAGTCCTCAATGGCTGAGCAGCCTACAGGGCCACCAGCCCTGATCCTGCAGGGACTCCAGTTCGCAGGCAGAAGTTGCCTGGTGCTGGGCTGCCAACCGCACACTACAGTGCTGCTCCTGTGCCTCCCTTTGAGCCCATCTTCTTCAGCCTTCCAAGGGCTCTGATGACCCCCAGGGGTGAGACTGGTGGCTGCGGGGCCTCTGCTTCAGCTTCTAATCCCAGGCTGCGGAACTGAGGGTGTGGCACACTGACTGGAGTCTGAGATTCCTCGTCTGCACCTGATGGAGCATCCCGAGTATTCCTGCTAAGGTGTGCTCGTGTGCACTAGCGCACACATTTTGAGCCCTTAGCACAGAGATTATTGGCTCAGTTCAGGGCTGGGGCCGGGGGGGGGGGAAGCAAGTCAGTTCCAGTGAATGGCACAAGGGGAATGTCAAGGTTGCCTGGAGTGTGCCACATCTAAGCTCCCTCCCACCAGGGCACGCTGGCTCCACAGCTTATCCGCCCACATTTTTGCAAGTAGGACCCACACCATTTACCCCTCCACCCAGGGAGGAGCCCCTGCCCCCGCTTGCTGGCCCAGCAGCTGCCCTGCAGCCTGTCATTCCACTCAGATATCTGTCTATCAATAATGGTCAAGATTTAAACTTCCATGAAATTCATTCCATGATCACAGTGAAGCATTAGACTTGCTTTTCTCTAATGGCAGCCCCTTCCCTTTAGTACAACAAAGAGAGGTGTTTCGTAAGTAGTTTGTGATATGGCAGTGGCATCAGATATTCATAGAAAATAAACCAAAACCAAAATATCCTGTGTAAATAACAATTGCTCAAAGTCTACTAACACAGGAAGTTTTTACTAAAGGCGTATGTCTCAAACACAATGCATGAATCAAAAACGATACATGAAATAAACTGTGAATATCCTAATATGCTCCACTACTGCTTATAGCTGTTTAAACACTAAGGCTTGTAATGATACAAAGAGAGCCTTCACAGGTTAGACCAATAGGCTGTGCACAGTCCTTAAATACACTGTGGTCTTCTTGGCTGTTTCTCAGTTGCCAACTTCCATGTCTGCAGGGAGGCTGTAACAGGCTGGCTGACTTCTCCTGTCGGCCGAGAGAGTTTCAATTCTGTTTTCCTCTTCAGAGCCAATATTCTTATGGAACTAATATAATAACAAAGCAAGCAAACATCTAGTACACAAATGTTGATAAACCACTTCAACAATGAATTGTTGCACTATCTGGAACTTGACTTACCCACACAGTTTACATATTCTGCATGCCTTATCTTTCTCCCAAATGGGCTCATACACTCCTGACGGCAAAATAGTTCTTGCATGCACTGCCTCAGCTTGCATACTTAAGGCTAATTGTGCCTGAATCATTTCAGATCACAGAGTACCTTTAAAATCACAGAGAGTATTTAACACAAAGTATAAGACTGCAAATAGGAGGAAAAGTCAAGTTCATTATTTAAACCATAAGGTGCACAGGTTCTATATTCAAAGATGTACCTTGCTTCTTTTTGCAATAACTTTTTTGTATATCATGACAACTATATTTCTGTGGTGTATATTTATAAATAACAAAAAAAATTACTTCTCTGGGTCATGGTGGGTCATAACAAAATGTTCAACGAGGGGAGCTGACCATAATGAAATTCCTAATGCGAGAAAGATGTTCTAAAATTCTAACTTTAATCATATGCATAGAAATACCAATGTATCACATTCTACACTCACATTCCAAAAGGTACACAGACCGGCGTGTTCTACAATTAGAGTAATGTGGAAGTTGAATTATGTATCATATATCCCTTCTGTGAATGTGCATATGCCTTAATGTCCAGAGAATATTTGCAGGCTGCACAATTCTGAAAACATTTATGATGCCCTAATATGACTGGGGTCACCTTATTCTCTGTCTGAAAATCAGATCTAATCAGAATTTCTCTTATATTTCTTCCCCTTCTGTATCCAATTTTTGGGATCACCGAACATCCATCAGTTCCTGACACTAAATGTCAATGTTTACGAATTATGTAACTAATCTGTTTAGCTATTGGTGAAAAATCAAGAGCAAAAGACAAACCCATAGCATTTTGAGTACATTTATCCTGAAGCAGTCTTCCTATCAGTATGTGCTGTTCTTCTCTTGGCCTTGGTTACTATATCTTCTGGGTATAAAAAAAATGGGCTTCCATAATCTTGGCTTCATTATTATAATCATGAGGGTTGGTGGAATTTCTTTTAATGCGCAGAAACTGACCAAATGGTAAATTATGTCTGAGGCGGATAGGATGATGTGATTTGAAATGTAAATACGTATTTCTATCAGTAGGCTTTTTATAAGGTTTAAATGCCAATTTATTCAAATGGTCCTTATAAATGATGGTATCCAAAAAATTGATTTCAATCTCATTGGCTTTACCCTACTTTAAGCCACTTCAAAAAATCCTCAAAGAAAGCAGGTTCACTAAAGATCATGAACAAATCATCAATAAATCTGCGATAAATGTGAATTTATTTTCCAAACTTGTTTGACTCATTATTCAAAATATGTTTGGATTCAAAAAAATTCATGAAAACATTGGCCAAACTGGGAGCACACGGGCTTCCCATGGCAACCCCACGGATTTGCAATAAAAATCACGGCAAAATCTGAAATAATTTTTTTGTAAAATGATGTTTAGAATCTCTATAAGAAAGAAAGTGAGCACACTAAGATCTTGTCTTGATTCCAGTAAATTCTCAACTACTATCCTTATTTCTTCATGGGGATGTTGGTATATAAGGCTCCAATATCAAGAGTGACTAATAATGACGGACCAGGTACTGTTATGCCTTCTAAGGTTTGTATAAGATGTTTAGTAACTTTTACACAAGAAGGAGTCTTATGAGCAAAAGGTTTAATAAAACTATCAGGAAATTGGGCTATGGGCTCTAAAAGAGATGAGTTTCCAGAAATTATGGGTCTTCCAGGAGGTGGCCTGCCCCTCTTATGCACTCTAGGAAGCGCATAAAACACTGGAATGCGAGGTGTTTGTTGATCAAAAACGTCGCTGTGGACTCTCTAATATGACCCAGTGCTAAGGCTTCCTGCACTGTCACTTTAGTAATTTGCAAAAAGTGTTGGGTAGGATCAGCATCTATTTTCAAGTAATGTTCAGAATTATCTAAGAGTTTATGGACCATACTGATGTAATCTGCTGTGTTCATAATAACAGTAGCTCCCCCTTTCTCTGCCTGTTTTATTATAATGTTTTCATCCCCTTTCAAACTAATGAGAGCTTTATATTCTTCCTTATTCAAACTGTATCTATTGTAATGATGTTTTGCTTCTAAAGCCTCCACATCTCTGATCACTACTCTTTCAAATGCTGAAATCATAGGGTCATATACTTGTGGTAAATAAGTAGACTTGGGGTAAAACAAATATTTTCTGCTGTCTTCAGACTCACCAAATTGCACCTTTAACTTAAGTAAACGAATAAGACAAAATAAATCTATTCTAGTTTGCAATGGTCTATATTTAGAAGTCAAAACAAAGCCCAAACCATAATCCAATACATTCTGTTCCAATTCAGTCAAAACACGTGTAGATAAATTTATTACAGTACTCTGCGTCTCCCTCTGCGAGGTCCTGAGGAAGGAGTTTCCCTGGTTCTCTTTAACGAACCCTTTCCTAAAAAAGGTTTGTCATTTCTACGTGTGTTTTGTGAATCCTCCTGTCCCATGTTAGAGGTTTCCCCTTCTAAAGAGTCCTTTTCAGAACCAGAAATAGTTAAATCAGCCCATGAGACTTGTTTCTTAACATTCATATTTGGTGAACACCACCTATACACTCTAGACATTTCATAATCTTTACGGTCTCGATTAAATTTCTTAATTTTATTCTCCTTAGATTGTTTCTCAAATGCTTTAATATTTCTAAGTTCCTCCAATTTTGAATCAAAATCATCTGCTGGTGAGGAGTCTTTGAATTTAAATTCATCTATTTCAACCGACAATTTGGCTACCTCTTCCTGCGATTTTTCTTCCCTTTGGGGGCAGTTAAAAAACAAAACAAAACATTGCCGGAGCCTTTTGGGTGTGTAAACCTCTGGGGATCCAGCCATTATTTTTCTTTTCTTTTTTTAATTTAATTTTTTAAATTATTTTTAACAGTAACATTAACATATTAAACCATGACATATTACGTTAAATTATGCTTATTCTGTTACGTAGCACATATAAATGTCATATAATTACTCATTAACATGAGTAAACCAATAACATTGTAAATTAGACATATTTCACAATGAAGCAGTGAAACCCACTGCTATATGTAAATACAACCAAAACATAACAAAAACAGTTTTTACCTAAAGGAAATGATTTGTTAGTTAATACTTAATACTGCTCAGTATTAATAAAGAGTTTTCAAGCTAGAATAACATCCGTCCAATCCAAAATAATACATCAAATCCATTTTTCAAATTGGGACCATTCAGAGGAAATAAATTGCTGCTGGGATAGGTATTCTAAAACCGGGTACCACTTGAGTTTTGATAGGTAACATTTAATTTGTTTGTAACTGCATCCATTAGGTAATGATTCCACAGTTTACGGAACCAGGTTTCAATCGTTCAGCCATTCTTAATGTAATCAGTTAATGATACAGCATGAAGCTGCGTACGTGTTTTCCTCTTGTATAACATCAACAGCTGATTCCAATCAGGGTCAGAGCCTTCAAGTGACTCCTCCATCACAGAGGGCATGCCAGCTGTAATTCTATTCTCATCTTCATTTGAGAATGTAAACTGTTCACGTCACTCAGACATTTTCCCAAATAGAGATAACACTAAACACAGTGGGACCATGGAGATACTACACACAGTAACTGTAGTTCTCAATAAATTGCATGTGAACTCAGCCGCAGGGAAACAGTGGACCCGTGGCATGCCCAAAGCCTTGCAACCCTGCATCCCTGTAGGAGGCAAGCCAGCATCCATGACACCTGAAGCCCGCAGCAACCGGCAGCAGTTTGCCAAGGAGTAGCCGTGCTTTACACAGAAAGCCTGAGTGTTCCGGCAGAGACTCCACAGAAGGAGCCCCCCCCAGCACGCAGGCACCCCCCCACCTTCTCCAGGTGCTGCACGTATGACTCACTGTATAACAAAAGGACTTGCGACGTGACAGGATTAAGCAGCTGCTACGATTCCATCAACCACCCATCCTAATAACACTAAGACTACCACTCCTGTCTTTCCTTTTGTCTTCCAAAGGTGTCACAATTAGTTGAATGTCAGTGCAATTGCCCAACCATGGCCCCGATCACACACAGAATTTGCCACGGGATACTCACAAATGCCGGCCGGATTTTACTGGCGCGATCAAACGGACACATCTGGCCAGCGTCCCGCACCCGTCGGCAACCCCCGTAGCAGTCAGCCAAAGAAGCGGAGTTTAAAAGTACCCAGGGAAAACCACTATCAACTGGTTGTGATGGGCTGCAGCCGGACGCTCTCCGTGTGATCGCTCCAGCGCACTCCTCTCGCGTCCCTGCTTCCTGGTTGGAGCGTGCCGGAAACACCCGCCGATGGAAACAACGCCGTCGTGTCTGATAGCATTGGGGCGTGGCAAATTGCGATGGCGCAAATTGCCACGCCTCCCCCCCCCGGTGTTTTCTGGGATGTGTGACTGGGACCCATTAGTCCTATTCTCCCAGTCATCTCCTGGCCATTAGTAACTGAACCTCTCTGGAATCCTGGGGACTATGTGATTGCTGAACTACCGGTCTTCCAGTCTCAAACTGCTGAACGCCTTCTGGTCTGCAGCTCAGTGTCTTAACCTCTCAGCCACCGCAGCCCCTTATTTACAATGGTACTCCTGTACAATTAGCTGCGGTGGCTCAAGTGGTTAAGACACTGAACTGCAGGCTGTGGAAGGTCGGTAGTTCAGCAGTTCGAGACCCGAGTGTGCTGCATGACGGAGTGAGCGCCTGTCCCTAGTTCCAGCTCCTGCCAACCTAGCAGTTCGAAAGCAAGAAATTGCAAGTAGATAAATAGGTACCACTTCGGTGGGAAGGTAACAGCGTTCCGTCTCCACAGGGTGGACGGGGAAGGAGCTGCCAGGGCCTCTGTGGGAGGGTCTTTATAGTGTGGAAAGAAATGAAGGCTTTTCCATAGATTTGTACTCTCCTGAATTGTACCATTTTTAAAATAAAATTTATTTATAAAAAATTAAAAACAAATGACTAAGTCTATACAAAGAGGTCTAATATCAAACAATAGAAAACATACATCCAAAGCTTATTGAGTAAGTCCAAGAGCACAAGGTCACACTTCTTAAGACCTTAACCAGTTAAATTGTTGCTCATCTATGGAAAGGACTCCTTTATTGGAAAGGGGAGTCAAGACTGGTGACCATAGCTCCAAATGACCTACCTGAGTCATGACACCAGGAGCTCCAAAAAAGAAACGGACTGTCCATTGTTCTAATCATTAAAAACTGGTCCGCCCAGGTCACCCAAGTGGACCCTGGGCCACTCAAGGTGCATCCTGGGAGCCCTCCTTGCAGGCATTCTGGGAAATCTCCAGGAGTCCCCTGGAGATTCCTAACACCAGATCCCTCAGTTCCTTTGCAAGTCAAGCCATTTGCCTAACCATGGCTGGTAATCCTGCCCTCCCAGAGAGAAGGGGGTGGGGGGACAGGAACACTTTAAAAACTCATGGGGCGGGGGTGTCTCCACAGGGTGGACAGGGAGGGAGCTGCCAGGGTCTCTGTGGGAGGGTCTGCCACGGAGGCTGGGTTGCTCCTGTTCCTTCCATTCTTCCACTTTTTCGGCCTTGGGGCCAGAGAGCACAGGGTTTGACCGAGTTGTGCTGCTGCAACCTCTGGTACAGCCCCTTTGGCCAGTCTTCCAGCACGGCGGCTAAGAAGTTATCTGAATCAAGAGCAGCTGCCCTCTTGGCTAGCCCGGACAGTCATGCTTGGCCTTCACTCCTCCATCTAGGGTGTTTACCAGAAAGGTTCACTCTGCCTTTTGGGAGAGACAAGCAGAAGGCACTTAAGCCCCCGCCGCCTTCAGGACAGGGCTGCCAACATCTAGGTGGGGCCGGGATATCCTCCCAGAATTACAACTGACGTCAGTTTCCCTGGAGAGAATAATGTCAGCTTCAGAGGGTGGGCTCCGTGGCCTTCTGCCCCACTGCTCTCCTCAGGTTCCACCCCCAAATCCCCAGGGATTCCTCAACCCAGGGCTGGCAGCCCTACATCCAGGGGCATCTAAACTGAGAAGCACCACGACGCCCTTCCCCGCTAGGAGGGGGGGGGATGGAGTACAAGCCTGGTGTCAAGTTTTGGGTCATGGAGGGTGCACTTATTTTTAGCAGCAGCATCTGCCAGCGCTAAGCTCCGAGGGGCCCAGAGCTTTGTTCTTAATTTTCTGTCAACTAAAACGGAACCTGCAAGTCACTCGGATGACCGGGCCCGGATGACATTGTGGGGGGCTTGACAGGACTGTAACTCTAGATGGCTCCGCATTGTTCCGCGGCATCTACCCCAGGGCCCTTTGGAAGGATCTTCTGCTGCTACGGATACTATTTCAAGCCACCGGTGGGCCTTTTTTAACCAGTCAGCTGTTCCTGCTGCTCCCTGCGAGGTCTTTCGGCCTCTCAGTCCACCAGAGGGTTCTTCTGCAGGGGACCAAAAAGGCGCCACAGCGGAGAAGCCGTGACACAACCTGATGCTCCGGATGGCCATACGAATCCAAGAATGGTCAGCTTGAAGGGAAGGTGGGAAGACCCCTTCAGCTGCTTCTCACGGGAAGCTTTCCTCTCCAGCCTAAGCCAAGAAGGCCCAGCGTTCCTGCACAAAGACCGGCACACACACAAGATGCCCCTCTAGCCCTGCTCCCTGTTCCGGCGCCCCACCTCTTCCCCCTTGCCACGCTGGCATGGAAGCACCAACCTGATGAGAATCTGACTTTCTGTTAAAAAACCCCAACAATGTCCGTCAAAAATCAAGGAAAACTCAAACGTGCTGTTTTTAACAGACCTCCCATACAGCTGTTGTGTAGCTGTGGGGAAGCATGGTTGGATCTGGGGGACCCAGACACAACCCTTTAAAAAACAGCACATCTGGGAGCATGCTGACCACCTCCTCTGCAGTGCGAGTGGATGAGGTGGGCCAGGT
>NW_015163662.1:294935-300792 GCF_001447785.1 Gekko japonicus | reverse complement strand
TTCATTTCAAAATTTTATTTCCCCCCCCCCCGGACTGGGGGGCACTAAATTGTGCTCTCTTATGTGTCACCTGATTAGTCGTTAAATTATTGTAGAAACGGTTTTAATAATTGATTTTATAGAGATTGTTTTACGAAGATTGTTGTTACCCACCCTGCACCCAGTTGTAGAGGGGAGGGAGGGGACTCTAAACCCAGTGTATGTATGTACGTATAAATAAATGAATGAATAAATAAAGTTAGGGGCCTGCGTCCAGCGACAACTGTGTCTCCCATCGCAAAGGCCTCCCCTTCTGCTTCAGTTCTACCCCGGGGGACCTTTCCTGGATCATCCCTGTGGCCCCTGCAGCGGCCACGGCAAGGAAGCTCTCCGCAGGGCTCCCGAGCAGGAGCGCCCCGGGCTCCTTTCAGGGTCCCATGGAGCCAGTGGCAGATGGGCGTGGAAAGAGGCCTCCAGCAGGATTAAGGGGCAGGCCAAGTCAGCAGTAAACACCTTTGTTCACTTCAACCCACAGCCCAGCTTCAGTGGTCAAGACAAACCGGGCCTCTTTATACGGGGGAGTGACTCTGTCCCTTGACCCCCGCCCCCCCCATCAGGTGACAAAGTGGACGCAAGGGGATCTGCTGGCCCCAGAGTACGAGCAGCCCGGGGGGGGGGTTAGTGCTGGTGCCCAAATCTGCCAGGTGAGGCCAGGGACTCAAGAGAGGGAGTCCTCACAAGAGAAAGACCCACGTTTGGATATGCACGACACAAAAACAGGCCCAAACTCTCAGGTACCGTTTCATGGGCTCCTGCTGTCGGTTTGCACACGTGTGAAAAAGCGCAAGGGCTTCACACGACAGTGGGGAGGAAAAACTGCCAGCGGGGAAAGAGGAACTGCTTTGCACTGGGAAGAGGAGGAGGAGATTGGGTTTATACCCCATGGCCCTTCACTGCCCAAAGGAGTCTCAGAGTGGCTTACAAACTCCTTTCCCTTCCCCTCCCCACAACAGGCACCCTGTGAGGTAAGGTGGGGCTGAGAGACCTCTTTTGAGGACTGCTCTTTCAAGGACAGCTCTGACAGGGCTACGCCTTGCCCAAGGTCACCCAGCCAGGTGCAAGTGGAGGAGTGGGGAATCAAGAAGAAGAAGAGATTGGATTTATACCCCATGGCCCTTCACTTGGAGTCTCAGAGCGGCTGACAAACTCCTTTCCCTCCCCCCCCCCACCACACACCCTGTGAGGTCGGTGGGGCTGAGAGAGACCTCTGACAGAAACGGCTCTTTTTCAAGGACAGCTCTTGTCAGAACTATGGCTTGCCCAAGGTCACCCAGTCAGGTGCAAGTGGAGGCGGAGTGGGGAATCAAACCCGGTTCTCCCAGATTAGAGTCTGCGCACTTAACCACGACACCAAAATGGAAGACAGAACTGGCGCTGACCTCGGAACGGACCACGGCGACACTCTCTGGCAGGCCCTGCGTGACTCTGCCTCCACGCGCCTCTTCATTCATCTGCAGGGTGCTTCTGTGGACACTTTGGGGAGTGCTAGGCCTCTGAGCGCCATTCGTATCAGCCTATGACTTGGACAGGACGCTGGGTGGAGCTTAGAGTTGCCAGGAACCCTCCAACCCCTGCTGCCATTCAGGAGGCCGCTGGGGGGTGGGTGGGAATGCCTTTGCATCAATGGTGTGACATCATCTCCAGGGCAAACCCAGAAGTAGTGTCACGCTGTCAGCGAGCTGCCATTTCCTTGGGACCCGTCCCATCCCCCTCCCTGTCTCCCAAAGCCTTATCCTGTTCCTGTAGTGCCTCTGTAACTGCCAAGGTCTCCAGCTGGTGTGATGTGGTGTTATGTCTTGCAGCTATGGCTTGTTTAGGTTTCCCGTGTGAATTCAACCTGTGTTTATGGAATTGGCCGTTCTGTTCTCAGACCGCTTCGCGCCTTTTCTAATCTGTAAACCTGACGAGGGAAATATGTTCATTGGTTTAAACCTGGTTTGAATTTCCTTTTAATACACCTTCCCTGGGTATTGTAGTTATTCCTAACAATCTCTGTATGTTCGTGATCAACCATGCTTTGGAAATAAATCTTGCTTCTTTTGAACGTGGATCTATTCTCCTGATTTGGGATCTAACACACGCCACTCTAGGATTCAGCAGAAAGTGTCACTTCTGGGCTTGTCCCAGAAATGGTGTCATGCCATCAACATGGTGGTGCCCCTCACACACACACACACAGACACCGCTGCTCCCACCGCCCCAGTCTCCTTCCGGGTGCCAACCACTGGCTGGCAATCCTTGTGAAGCTACTCTCTCAGGGCAATGGGGAGCTGGGAGAGACGGCCACCGGAGGACGGGGAGTTTCACTAGAGGGACACCAAGTAGGGTTGCCAATCTCCAGGTGGAACCTGGGGGCTGCCTGGTATAAGAATAGGGCGAGGCAAGTCTCCAGCTGTGGTGGATGACTTCCTGGCTTAGGCTGTTCAGGGTCAGGGAGAAGTAAGGCGGGGGGGGGGGGCAGGATTTTGGCTTGCCTGAGGACAGTAGGAAGTCTCCAACACTTTTGTCATTCCACAGAATGTTGTAAAATGGAATTATCCAGAAAGACATTTTTATAAAGTGGTTTATAAAATATGGTTGCAGTCAGTGACAAGTGGAACTTAGGGTAGCATCACTGTATTATTCTAATGTGTTTCTGCGTGTAATCGAGGTTTATTACGTTGTTTATTGTATGTCATAAAGTTTCACTGCATTCTTCTCCTGCCTTGGCAACTCCTGCTTTACTGCCAGAATTACCCTATGTTTGCATGGAGTAATTGCTGGTGGCAGGTATGACCCCCAACTCAGTGTGGCCAGGCAGGGGTGGGAGGCCACTGGTGGGAGGGCTTACTGCGGGCGGGGGGGGGGGGGGGGGGGGCTTGCCAGTGATGTAATGATGTTGCCGGCAACCCCCTGACATCACTCTGTGTGCCCAGGAGTGGGGCAACGGCTGCTTAGGAGGCACAGTGCCCCGCTGAGGTCCTTCCCCCCAAACCCTGCCCTCCTTAGGCTCTGCCCCCAGGTCTTCAGGGATTTTCCAACAAAAAACCCATTGAGGTTCTGCGCTGAGTGAGGTGTCGGTAGAGTGCCCTGCTTCCCGTGGTGGTGGTGGTGACGTGTGCCTTTCTGGAAGCCCTGGATTGCTGCCTTGTCTTTCAAGACGTCACTCTCTGTTGGGAAGCTCTCAAGGCAGCGAACAGACCAGCACACACAATACGACTGCCAGATACAAACAGTAACCAGTGATGAGACCAGAAGCCTGAACGTGCCTGAACCTAGGCTAAAGCAGTAGCCCAATCTCATCCATTCTTGGAAGCCAAGCAGGGTCGGCCCTGGTTCGTACGTGGGCGGGAGACCACCGAGGAAGCCCAGGGCTGTGACCCAGAGGCAGGCAATGGGAAGACACCTCTGGACGTCAGCCGCTTTGAAAACCCCACCAGGGGTCCATAAGCCACCTGCAACTTGACAGCAACCCACCCCCCCCCAAAAAAAAAAAAGTATTAGTAATATTTAGCCAAGTGATTTCTGAATCACTTTCTGAAACACTCCTGGCATATGTTCCATTGACAGGAGGCCTCCTGTCCAGTTCCAGGCCGCATGGGAATCTTTCCACAGGAGCACCCAAGGCCTCTGCTTCAGGCCAGGGGCCTTATTCTCCGAACAACTCATGCGAGTGACTGCATTGTTAAATTGTTAAATAAAGCATTGGCAAGAAAGGTGGTTATAAAGTAAATTATGTATCTGTTTTGCAATTAATCTTCAATCTACCTAAGAGGGAGTGTTTAAAATTTGCACACACACATACCCCAAAACACCCCAGTCTTGGAACACTAGGCAGAATAGAAACCGAACAACCTATATTTCATGATGGAAAGCAATTGCTTTCATGGAAAGCATCATTGTGTGTTTCTTAAGCTTAAACTGCATGCAAGTTGGTCTTTAGGGGTCCTCTCTCTCAGCCATGAGCCATCAGTTCACCAGCATCAAGACACGGTCGTTATCAAGTCAATGGGATGAATAAGGGTGCTGTCAGACAAAGGGTTCCCCTTGGCTCGCCTTTACTCTGGGATGTCCTGAGACAGGCACTTGTCCTCCAGCGCCCTGGGAACACAACACACACCTTTGCCTCTGGCTGCAGGGTTCCTACCAGACATATCTGAGAAGAGCTGCAATTCAGGACAAACGATTTGAGGGAAAGCAGGCTGAATATTTTGTGTGCATTTTACAGAGCTCCGCTTTAGTTGGGCTTCGACACTGGGATGTGCAGGTGCTACAAATCCAGACACAGAGCTCAAACTGAGCACAAGTTAAAAAGATAACACATGCAAAAGCATGGAGGAATGCTGTGTGCGAAGAAATCCTCTGCACTTCAGTTGGCTTTAAATAGTAAAAAAGGCATAGACCAGTAGCAATAAAAAAACTCCCAACAAAAGTATTGTTCTAGGGGGAAATGATTCTTTTATTATAAATTGAGAATGAATGACCAATGAAAAACAGCCCAGATGGAGTACCAAGACATCTTATGAATCAATCAACATTTTAGCAGCATCTTCACAGTCCTCGGCACCCGGCACCACCCAAAGGCCCACCACTCTCCAGCCCAGGGCAACAAAGCCCGGCAGCCAGAAGGCACCACAGTATCAAGGGATTAAAAGCCCCAGTGCGCGCTTCCCCCCCCCGCCCCCCCCCCCGAGATGGATGGGACCTGCCTCAGTGGGGCCGGCACAAAGGAGCTTCCAAAGCTCTCCAAGGCAATTCAGATTCTGCTGTCCGACATGGGATACCTCTTTATGCGAATCCACAAAAGAACAAGCGGCAGTCCTAGGGCCAAAGACCTGTAGTCCTGCTCAGTAGTGTCTTCATTTCACATGCAGTCTGGCTAAAAGTGTCTCTTTAGAGGAGTCAGCCATGTGGCACGGGGACAGTCCACACCACAGTTCCTCTGTCCCAAGGACACCATTCCACTGACACACACACACACACGGTTACAAGGGTAGCGTGAAACGCTTAGGCTACAGCTCCCCATCCACCTGGTTCTGACACTTCCTGGCTGATATGTACTGCAAGAAATAGAAAGGGCCAGGCAAAAAGATTTCAAGTCTCAACACTGGCTAAGCGACAGATATTCTGGGAGGGGGACTGGACCGTCAGGTAACGAGTGGTGAATACGTGGAAGTGAATTTCGAGGTTCCACACATAATAAAGGTGGGGCTTTGCTGAAGTCCTATGTGGACCACACACAACACACAGAACAGACTTAACAGTGAAGCTCCAAGTTAATTACAGTAAGATGTGGGTGATTTTATCCAGCATTGCTGGTGACTGGTAGATGGAAAACAATTTTCAGTTTAAAAAACTATGAAAGGAGCAGGCACAAAGATACACACACACACACACACACAGGCAGCAATGTAATACTGACAAACTATTCCCCTTCTTCTTTGGTACTTTCAAAACTTTCTTATCCAAAATATATATGAGGGAAATGCACCAATAAAAAGTTACAGTTCTGAAAGTATTTACAAAAGCCATTTTCATACACTATTATACACAGCAACAAGACATGAACCAAGTTCTTTTATGAAAATGTTTCTGCACTGTTTTGTTCCAGTATCATTCAACAGTTTTACAAAAATTGGATCCATTCTGCACCTTGCTTCATCCTGTATCAAATTGGCACACGCGCACACACACACCTCAACCAGCAAGCTGCTGCTTTTAAGATTAAAAATTAGCCACTAAATGATACACTATATACACAGATATCTAAAGTTCTAGGTTATTATTTTCACCTCACAATTTAAGGTAGTGTTACCTACTATAAGCATATATATATATA
>NW_015163662.1:293250-294865 GCF_001447785.1 Gekko japonicus | reverse complement strand
TATATATATATATATATATATTTCTTTAAGATATAAGAAACGGCACCACGTGTGATGTCACCAATATGACACTGAAGTTCTGTACAGTCGATAAGTTAGATATGGAGGATGAATTAATCCTGGCTGACTAGTTTTGCTCTTAATCATATGCTTTAAATGGGGAGCTCTACGCTTTCAGCGTGTGGTCTTGGACAGAGAAACTCCCCTCTTTCCAGGCAGGAGCAAAAGATCAGACGTATGGCAAGATGCCATACATCATGATTGCCATGACGCCAGCGCTGAATAAGCCAGCTACAGGAACAGTCACAAACCAGGCTAAAAAGATATTGCGGAAGAGATGCCAGTCCACTGCCTTCTTGGATCGTATCCAACCAACGGACACCACGGAACCAACCTTGGAAATTTGAGAAGAAAGTTAGAATTAAATGCATCATAAGGTAGGTAATAAATGTCTACGACGAGGGGTACACAAATTTTTCATCACCCTTGGTAACCAGATAATAAGCAATAATTATCATATGGCATTGTGCGTAGAACAGTCAGGAGATCCTAAGATTGTCTGGCAGCCAGAAGTTCTAGCTCTTTTGGCATTATGCACCACTAGGTGGCGAGCTAGACTTGTTTTTAAGGCAAGAGACACTTCAGAGGTGGCTTGCCATTCCCTGTCTCTGCGTCACGACCCTGGTATTCCTTGGGGGTCGCCCTTCCAAATACTAGCCAATCCTGCTTAGCTTCTGAGATCTCCCTTCCCTGCCCCAAAGCGTTCTAGTTGTGTCAATCTTTCATTTTATGATGGGTTTTAATGATGCTCAGAATTGGCAGCACAGGTCACTTGCTGCTTTGAAATGTCTCCAGAGCTCAGTGCAAAATGAGATTGATCCTTCCCACGTGTCACATGCCACCAGGAACAGTGACAGACTGTTCTCCACTCCAAGGTCTCTGTAATGCACAGAAAATGTGAAGGAGAGCTTTCTCCCACTTTGTGCTTGGGCAAGTGGTTTAGCCACCACTGGTTACCTGGGGACTGCATTCGTGGACCCCTGTCTATGACCAAACCAATGCCAGTCAACTGATGCCCAGAATCTAACAAAAACATCTGAAATAGCTAGCTGCCAAAATCTGAATTTTTGCTTGCGTTCCACACAAGGAAGGATCTCTATGATACTGCAGCACACACGGAGAACCAAAGGGACCAGGGACGGCATAAGGAATTTAGGAAGTGCCGTCACAGACAGTCATTTTAGAGCCTGCCTGAAGTGGATCTCTGGAGAAAGGAAGGGAAGTTCTCCAACGGTGCATACTAGCTCATTCCACCCCTCACACTCTTCTCCACAAAGGATTATCGTTTCTCTCCACTGGCATTCCCGCTAGCGTCTTCATCCATTTTTCCTCCTAAGCACATATCCATCTGCATTCCCACTCCTCCAGGAGGAGGGACATGGAGACGGACACATGCCAAGCCTCTCTCCTGCTTGCCAAGGACGGAACGCAATCGGCACCAGGGGCCTCCAGCTTTGTGGCGCTTGTGGGCACTTTGAAGCACCTGGACAGAAAACGCCTGCTGTGGGGGGGGGGGGGGAGGGTCCAAAGCATTGGGGGGTTTCTTCTCTGCCGG
>NW_015163662.1:285764-293220 GCF_001447785.1 Gekko japonicus | reverse complement strand
CCCCGCCCGCCCGCAAATGGACAGGTGACGCTTCTGAGGCATCCAGTGCCCCAGCGAGGGGGAGAAAAGCCAGGATCTACTGCTGTTGAGTCTGGGGAAGAAGCCAAGCAGACACACCAGGACACACGTGGGAATCACTGGCCTCAACGGTTTCACAGCCTGTTTTTCTCTTGCGATGGAAGGGCTGACTGTGCCTGGCAGTCTTTTGACAGAGCTGTTTTCTAAACGTGAGCTTATACTATAAGCAACTTCCTGTGAGTATTCCTGTATTTTCTCATGAGAAATGTTTTTCTTTTAAAGTTACCCTTTTGGATTGAAACACTTTGGGCTACAAGCCTGTTCTGGAGTACCTGAGAGAATCCCCCCCCCCCTTTGGGTTTCCGTCTTTAGAGGAATCCTGCACAAAAGGCGGCAGCACCAAATAAGAAGGGTTTAAGTTCTCATCCCAGGAGCTGGAGTTGTGACCAAGAACCACACAGACGGTGAAGAATCTGATATGACCACACTTAACTACATACTTATGTGTAACAATGTACTTCATCACTTTTTCCAATTCTTGCTTAACCCTGCAAACTGCGAACATCTGTCACTGCCTTGTAGCAAGTCACACCTCTGGTCCACCTCCCCAGGACTTGCTACTACAACTTGCAGCTGCTCTCCAGGTTCTTCCCAGTACCACGACCTCAGCTCCTCTTCCAAGTGGAGTGGGAAGTTCTGCATGCAAAACAGGTGCGTGCAAAACAGGTGGTACACCTGTGCAAAAAGGAAAAGTGCTCTGGATCGTGGGCAGTGTTCCCTCTAAGCTGAGTTAGTGTGAGCTAGCTCACAGTTTTTTAGCCTCCAGCTCACACAATTTCATCTTAGCCCAGGAAGGAGGGCTCCAGAGCAAACTAATCTATGCAGCAGCCAAATCGCTCTCTCACAACTTTAATGCCAGGAGCTCACAAAGTAGAATTTTTGCTCACAAGATCCATAGCTTAGAGGGAACATGCAGGCTACATGAAGTTAATTTAGAGGCTCAGCGGCCTTGCAAACAGGCTACATAACATGATCTCTAGCCAAGGTCTCTCTCTCTCTCTCTCTCTCTCTCTCTTTCTTTCTTTCTTTCTTCTTTCGCTGTCAAGTTGCAGCTGACTTATGGTGACTCCGTAGGGTTTTCCAAGGCCAGAGACATTCAGAGATGGCTTGACAATGCCTGCCTCTGTGGAGCAGCCCTGGACGTCCTTGGGGGGGTCTCCCCTCCAAGCACTGACCAGGGACAACCCTGCTCAGCTTCCGAGATCTGATGAGATGGGGCTCGCTTGGTCGATTCAGTTCAGGACCAGGTTTTGTGGGCATATAATCAAATGCCGCTCCTTCATGTGTAATTGACAGATACACACTGAAGCATGTCTCCATCCCAATCACGGTGCTTTCCAAAGTGAATCTCTCTTCCCCCGTCTGCTGGATCTCTCACACCCAATCCTGGAGGCTTCTACCGAGCCCCTCTGGAGCAAGGGCGGGTTCCTGAGACTCCCATCTCACACCCCAATGCTTGGCAAACTTTCATCAGTTCCAGGACATTTCTGTCTGGTCTTCTCCATCCTTCCACCCTCATTTCCTGCCTTGAATGGGCCTTCCTCCTTCAGTTGGTGGGTCATACAAAGAGCACAATAGCCTTAAAAAAAACTGGGGGGGGGGGGGATTGGAGGGGGGGGGGGAGGAAAAGGTAACTGCACTGGAGAGAAAATCTGGGTCAGGGTCTGCAAAGGGAAAAAAATACTGCTGTAAACTGTGAATAAAATGTGCTACAGTTTTATTTAATAATTATCTTTAAAGATGCACTTCTTCCTTTCATAAATTTGCCTCAGTTTAAAAGGGCATCAATAATACTGGCATTGGTAAGTGCATCTCTAAACATGACCTACATTTTGATGAAAATACAGGTTAGAACCCTGGCCACCCAATGGGCTGTGCTGCCCCCATCAAGGGAGAGCTGTGCTCTGATTGGCTGGGACCAAGTGCCATTTGCCTTCAGGTGCTGAAACTCAGGACCGAGCCTTCTTGTGACTCATTCAGGTGCCTGGAAAGGATCCACAACGTGAAAAGCTGAGCAAATCTTTTTTTGTTTTTGGGCCCCCCGATTTATATAAAACTATGTTAGTGCAAGACTGAGAATGAGAGAGTTAATGCACAGAAGCAAGACGCTTTTAAAGTTAAGATGGTTGTTACTTGTTGACTATCAACTGAGCACTACAATGAGGTCTATAAGTAGCAGCAACAATAATCAGCTACGTGTATTTCATCCAAGCAAATAATAACAGAAAAATCTTTTGGCATCCTAACATTGCCGGGGGGGGGGGGACATCACAAATACAAGTAATTTTGAAACTAAATAGGAAGTCCATATTCTGTTTCATATATTTTTTTTAACTGCTCAATGTTCTACACAATGAAGGCAAAATGGGGGGAAACAGCACTTAGTGATTTGAATCTTTGTTTTTAAAAGTTCTGAGAGTGTAGTTAATTGGTGTGACCACTGCAAACTCCAATACCTTGCAATGAGTGGAGCTTATGGGAATACCCACATTTGAGGCTACAAGTACGGTTAGCGCACACATTACTTCAATGCAAAATCCACTGTGAAGAAATAAAAAGAAGACAAATGGAAGTTTGTGGTGTGAAGTGACACACAGGAAATCCCATGCCAGGCATTCCTCAGGAAAGTGGAGGGAGGAGAAGGACGGACCGCTGGACAGAGAACGGTGCTACAGATCAGAGTGTCCCGTGGCATGACCAGAGGAGGACCTTCCACGAAACAGGGCCGGCCCTGGCACTAGGCCCCCCCCCGGGGGGTGGGGGGGAGACGGGCCCCTGCCCCACAGCCATCTCTGCTGGTGAAAATGACCTGAAGCTCCTCCTCCCCCTGGCAGGGCTCCGGAGCCCAAAGGAGCTGCAGGAGGCTTTGAGGGTGAGTTGCCCCGATCATACACGGGACAACAAGTCAGGCTGGGCAGCCATGGCCCAGCTCGTGTCTTGCATTTTGGCCCAAACGTTTTTAAGTGAGCTAAGTCCACTCTTGCTCAGAACTCTCTCTCCTAATTGCATGCTTATTCTTCAATAACTGGAGAGGGGTTTCAGGAAGTGGCA
Organism: Gekko japonicus; assembly: GCF_001447785.1. NCBI lineage: Eukaryota > Metazoa > Chordata > Lepidosauria > Squamata > Gekkonidae > Gekko > Gekko japonicus. The sequence goes on along the minus strand of NW_015163662.1, from coordinate 290,091 downwards.
GCCACACAGTCCACTGAACACAAGACCCACTGAAATCAGCAGGATTTGCAAAGGACCTACAGCTGAAGATCCCTTTCCCAGAAGACACAGAACTATGCAAAATTTAATGTGTGTGTGTGTTGTGGGGGGGGGGGGGGAGACTGATTCCAAACATTCTCATATCTTCAGTTCCACCATGAAATATGTGAAATATTACTGTGAAAGCAGCGTAAGACCTGCCCATTTATGAACGTTATACATGGGGGTGGGGTGCTTTCTGTCCACGTGCCCGTTTTCCATTCCCTCCTCCAGGGGTCATGCCACCACGAAACTGATCTGAGCGGCAGAGTTAGAAGACAAACAGTCCAGAGCAGCTTGGCCGCAGCCGCTGGGCAAAGGGCATACCTTGCAGTGTGTCGTACTGACAGGAAGTCCAACATTGGAAGCTATCACAACTGTGAACGCCGAAGCCAACTCAATAGTGAATCCACTGCAGGAAGCATAAGAAAACACTTTCACAGTCACACTTTCTTTCTTTCTTTCTTTCTTTCTCTTTTTTTTAAAAAAAGACGTCATCAGTCTGGACGGGTGCCACATGCCACATGCCCCTGTCTTACCAGCATCTTCTCCAATTGATTTACAGTCATTATGTGACACTGAGGAACAAGGAGTTGCTGAAGAACAGAGACCCTGTCCACACACGGCCACTCCACACGGAGCCTGAAGAGCGGCTCACTCACTCGCCCTGGCCGTCTTACCCTTCTGCTGTCCAAGGAATCAGGCTCAGTTAGTGATTAGCTTAATGGCAGAGGTCTAGTATGCATTAAAAAGCAAATGAAAACCATGGATCCATTTTTAGACTTGAAAGCTTATGAAAAACAACTCTGATTTTTGCCATTTCTTTGTTTATGCTTTTCTATGCTACTCAAGACTTTGGCAGAATATTCTGCTCAGCTAGACCTCAACTATTCAAAAGCAACATGTTAGTTTAAAAAAGGATGCAACACTTTATTGCTGTTAAAATCAAAGGCAGCAATCTACCCTGTTAGGCAGGCAATGCTATGGCTGAATCTTCCAGAGCAGATGTGGGAGACGCAGGGCCGGCAAGCCCCTACCTTGGACACGCCCCTACCTTGATGGGGTGATGGGAGTGAGGTCCTTCCCCATGGTCTGGATCACTCTTCGCCCCCAGACCCAGAGGCCCACGCAGATGCCGACGCCGCCGTACAGGAGCAGCCAGACGGGAGTAGGTGCCTCTTGCATGACCCCGCCCTGCTCGTAGATGAGCCAGAGAGCAACCAGAGGGCCAATGGCATTGCTGGAAAACAGAGCAGCACATTGGGGGCTATGGAATCTGTAAGCTACCCTAAACAAATCAATTTACAAATAAACAAATAAACGCATGAATCTCTTTATCCACCGTCAGACTGCTAGGGATCAGGGCCCGTTCAACAACGCTGCCTCTTCGGCAGAATTCCCTTACAGAGAGGCTCACATGGTCTGTTCTTTTCTCATCTTCTGAGAATTGTTAGCAAATACATTTATATTTCAACAAGCATTTGGAGAGAGATTCAGATTTTTCTTTACCTTCCTTTAAACACTGTTCCCCCCCCCCATTTTAAATATAGATTTTGGTTTTAACTGGATAACGTGCAGAGTTCTACCTTTTGATATCGTTGGAGGTACTGGTGTTTTACTTTATTACAACTTGCCATAGACTGGATCACACAGATACTATGTAAATCTTCCTATAAATGTCCAATTCACAATTTTGAGGCAAGAAAAACACATAACTTAAATGCAACCATCAAAATCATCAGACCAGTCCAGGAGCTGGCAAAGAAGCCATGTGGAAAACTTATTACAGTCCCCCTCCTTCAGGTTTTATTGGTTCCACAGACTTTGCTGTTAGTTTCCAGGTCATCAGGTTTCAAGAAGGTGGCCCTAATTCAAAATGGCAGCTAGAAATGCATTCCTCCTCACCTCTGAGGAAATACCTCAGGAAATGATAACAGAAATAAAACAAAAACTGAAAGGAAACACAGAAGTGGAATGCCAGGTTGTCCTTCAAGTTCAAGATATGTTTAAAACTGAAAATATAGGGAAATTACCAAAACTGATTTTAGAAAGAGCCAGTTTGGTGTAGCGGTTAAGTGTGCGGACTCTAATCTGGGAGAACCAGGTTTGAGTCCCCACTCCTCCACTTGCACCTGCTGATGTGACCTTGGGTCAGTCGCAAGCTCCGGCACAGCTGTCCTTGAAAAAGAGCCGTTTGTGTCAAGAGCTCTCTCAGCCCCACCCACCTCACAGGGTGTCTTTCTGTGGTGGGGAGGGGGAGGGAAAGGAGTTTGTAAGTCGCTCTGAGACTCCAAGTGAAGGGCCCTGGGGTATAAATCCAATCTCTTCTTCTTCTTCTTCTTCTTCTTCTTCTAGACTGTCATTTTGCTGACACATCCAAGTTACAATGGACCTGATACCCTTCAGTTAAATGAACATCATGGTATTTCTGAAGCACTTCTGAAGGCTAGTTTTAAAAACCAGCTAATGTTGCTTGGAGACACCTTGGACTGAGCTACACAGTTAACACACCTGTGTACAGATGGCTCATCTTGAATTGAACCACTGTCTGTCAGACCCCAAATGCTGGCTACAAATCTCTCCTGGGGTTACAACAATTGTACGGAGACACTGTCATCACCAGGTGCTCAAGGCACTACAGTCCACAGTGCTGTGCAGTGGATAACTTAATAGCAGCTTCCTTGCTTTCAAGTTGGCTGGTCATGGTTAACCTCGTAAGAAGAGCCTGTCAGGCTGGTTTTGCGTGGTGCAGGGTCTCGTTTCGTGAGACATTTCATGGAGGGGTAAACAGCATTGCTATTTCCCCAGCCTCTCCCTGACCTGGATAGTCTGATCTGATCAGATCTCGGAAGCTAGGCGGGGCTGGCCATTGTTAGTCCTTGGATGGGAGACTGCCAAGGAAGTCCAGGGTTGTGGCACAGAGGAAGGCCATGGCCAAGCCACCCCTGGAGGTCTCTTGCCTTGAAAACCCTACAGGGGTCACCCTAAGTCATCTGTGACTTGATGTCGTCATCATCAACAACAACAGTCTTTTGGAAAGATTATGCAAGGTAGCAAGCTAAATTGTTTCCCACAAGTTCAAAGGAGCCGAAAAAAGGAACCATTAAAGTGATGAATCTCATCACACTCTGCTCTAATGACATTTGATGGCCTCTGCCTTTGCAGTCATGCTTTATGATGGAAGGGGGTTCGTTCTGTAATTCTGGTGCTGCCACCAAAAAGGCTCTGTCAGGCCCTGACAGTGAGCAGACCAAAACTGTTGATGGCATACAAAGCAAAGACTCACCAGATGACCTTGGTGTTCAGGTAGGTTCATTTTGGAGAATGTGGTCCTTTGCGTATCCTGGCCCCAATCCACTTATGGCCACAAAAGGTCAAAATCAGCATTCTGACTTCCACCCAGAAATTGGTAGCCAATACTGGACCAAGACAGATGTAGCTGGAACCTAGTGGCTGGCCCTAAACAATAGCCGGGCAGCTGCATTTTAGACTAACTGGAGTTTCCAAGCCTCTCCAAAGGGATCTGTCAGCTCGCTGCCATTTCTGTGTACTCTACCCTTCCCTGTTCCCGCTTGCTTGCAGCTCAGCAGCTTGCCGTAAACATGCCAGGGAGACCGTGGGAACTAGACGCCGTTATCAGTCGGGCCTTGTGAAGTAGGGAGGGCTTGCGGTCCACATTTGGTGTGAATTTTTCTGCTCTCAGAAAACCCTGCGACTCTCCCGCTCATTATGTAATCTCCCGCCGGGAGTCTTCCCGCCCACGTGCTCGAAGTTCATTTGCTTAGCTAGTTGCCTTGCCCAGCTATATGTATTGGGATGGTCCTGCCTTCTAGTTATTCCTAACAAGAATCCTGTGGACATGGTACCAGTCTCGTACACTAATAAAGCATAACACTTCTTAGGAAACGTGTGTGAAGAGTTACTTGCTGTGGAACCTGACAGAATCCCCCGGGAAAAGGCATTGCAACTGCCTTGCCTGTAAGCTACCAAGCCACGGACCACTGTGGCCAAGTCAGACTTCCTGAGGAAGCGATGGAGCTGCTCTACCAGCCTGGGCAAATGACAGGTACTCCCTGGATCTGCTGCCAGTCAGTGCTTCTGCTAACCAGTTCTCTGAATGTGTTTAGAGAGTGGCACATTCATCCTGCCAGTCCAGTGTTCCCTCCAAGCTGTGCGCATGAACGGCCACTCATTAACCCAGGACGCCCTGCCCAGCAGCGATCTGGAGCCGCACGGGGTCTCTCGCACTCCCCATGGCCCATTTGAGGGA
>NW_015163662.1:270473-285717 GCF_001447785.1 Gekko japonicus | reverse complement strand
ATTGGCTGCCACATCTCCAGTGGCCTCAGAATGGGTCCCTGGCCCCTATGAGTGGGGTAGTTTCCCCAAAGGCCTTTTTACAATGTTTTCCTCTTTTTCCCCACAGGCTGTTGTGCCCCTGTGGATCCCTGCACACTGGCAAGCCATCGGCTGGCCACTTGCTGGCGTGAGCCCCACCCCTCCTTCGGCCGGGGTCGCTCCCTTCCGGCCCAGCCATGTCCACTTCCAGCCTGGCCTTGGGAACGCTCCGCCACTGCCTGGGCCTTGCAGGGCTGCCTGGCTGCTCACACCATCGCCTGTCTTTGAATCCTGAACGTCACGTGAAAAAGACTTCCATCTTGATCGTAGTACTGGTTTTTCCTGCTAGCAATTTACATGCTCCATTGTACTGATGGCCACTCAAAATTGAGGAAAAAATATTCTGCCTGTAGTACTTTGATTCTGTTAGAACATGTTGCGTGTGTCAGCAAAATGACTTGGCTTGAAATCTGTGGTGGCATTCTGTTTTTGACCAAGAGGGAATAATCCCCCAAAGATTTTCAGCTTTGCCTGTAGCAATACGATGGCTATATTTTCCATTTCTACATCATTAAAATCAGGGCTATTTTGGGGCAGGAACGCACAGGAACAGAGTTCCGGCTGGCTTCAGAGTTGGCCACACCCACTACAACCAAAACCTCTGCGTGCGCAGCTACAGAGGGAAGGCCTGGAGAGCGACACACACACCCCCGGTTACTCTGAGGCGGGGGGGGGGGCCCTGGAAGGATCAGGGAGACATATAAATGCCTCCCTGTGCCTTCCCCGGCTTGTCCAAGGGCCGGCATGGGGTGTGTGGCCTAATATGCTAATGAGCTGTACTGTCAGGGTTGTGGCCTAATATGCTAACAAGTTTGTGCTGTTGGGTGTGGCCTATTATGCTAATGAGTTCCTGCTGGGCTTTTTCTACAAAAAAAGCCCTGATTAAAATACTTACAAATGTCACCCGTAATTTAGTTGCTGTTTCAAGGATTTTTCATCATTATTTCCTGAGAAGCAGAAAGGAAGACTTTTTAAATTAGGACAGCTAACTATAAAACCCATAAAACGTGAAGTGGGGTGGTGGTGGTGGGGAACAGCTCCAGTATAAGTTTTGTGTAGACCCCAGGTGTGTTCACTATCTGCCACATTCTGACCTGCGAACATATGTCACTGGCCACACACACACGCCCCCCTAAGGCTGGTACAGATGCCATGCTGGCGTGGACATTGTGGTTTAAGAAACTGAAGGTCAAATTAGGAGCTTGGCAAATTTCAAGTCTCTCATTTGCCTTGAGTTTCTGTTTTAAGACGCAGTCCAGGGGACTCATAAGAACAGAAGAGACGCCAATGTTGGATCAGGCCAAAGGCCCATCCAGTCCAACACTCTGTGTCACACAGTGGCCAGAAATACCAGGTGCCTTCAGGAGGTCCACCAGTGGGGCCAGGACATTAGGAGCCCTCCCACTGTTGACCCCCCCCCTCCCCAGCACCAAGAAGACAGAGCATCACTTGCCCCAGAGCCCCTATCTATACCTTGTGGCTAATAGCCACTGATGGACCTCTGCTCCAGATGCTTATCTAATTCCCTTTTGAAGCCGTCCATGCTTGTAGCCGCCACCACTTCCTGTGGCAGTGAATTCCATGTGTTAATCACTCTTTGGGTGAAGAAGTACTTCCTTTTATCCGTTCTAACCCGACCGCTCAGCAATTTCACTGAGTGCCCACGAGTTCTTATATTGTGAGAAAGGGAGAAAAGTACCTCTTTATCTGCTCTATCCCATGCTCTTATAAACCTCGATCATGTCACCCCTCAGTAGTCATTACTCCAAGCTAAAGGGCCCTACGCGCTTTAACCTTTCCTTATAGGGAAAGTGTTCCAACCCTTTTATCATTTGAGTTGCCCTTTTCTGCACTTTTTCCAAAGCTATAATATCCTTTTTAAGGTGTGGTGACCAGAACTGCACACAGTATTCCAAATGAGGTCGCACCATTGATTTATATAGGGACATTATGATATCGGCTGATCTGTTTTCAATACCCTTCCTAATAATCTCCAGCATAGCATTGGCCTTTTTTAGTGCAGTCACACACTGTCTCGACATTTTCAGTTAGTTATCTACTACAACTCCAAGATCTCTCTCTTGATCAGTCTCTGCCAGTTCAGACCCCATCAGTGTGTATTTATAGTTCAGACCCCATCAATGTGTATTTATAGTTAGGATTTTTGGCTCCAATGTGCATCACCTTGCACTTGGCCACATTGAACCCCATTTGCCATGTTGAGCCCACTTGCCCATCTTTGACAGATCCCTTTGGAGTGCCTCACAATCCCCACTGTTTTTCACCACCCTGAACAACTTTGTATCATCCGCAAATTTAGCCACTTCACTGCTTACTCCCAACTCCAAATCATTAATGAACAAGTTAAAAAGCAAGTACTGATCCCTGCGGTACCCCACTGCTTACCACCCTCCACTTAGAGAATTGCCCATTTATACTCACTCTCTGTTTTCTATTAATTAGCCAGTTTTTGATCCATAAAAGGACTTGTCCTTTTATCCCATGATTTTTTACCTTACTTAGGAGCCTTTGATGAGGGACTTTATCAAAAGCTTTCTGGAAGTCAAGGTAAACAATATCTATTGGATCCCCCTTGTCCACATGTTTGTTCACCCCCTCAAAGAACACTAACAGGTTAGTGAGACAAGATCTTCCCTTACAGAAACCGTGCTGAGTCTGCCTCAATAGGTTTTGTTCATCTATGTGCCTACTAATTCTTTCCTTAATAATGGTTTCCACCAATTTACCCGGTATCGACGTCAGACTGACTGGCCTGTAATTTCCCGGATCTCCTCTGGAACCCTTTTTAAAGATGGGAGTGACATTTGCTACCTTCCAATCCTCAGGAATGGAGGCAGATTTTAAGGAAAGATTACATATCTTTGTCAGGAGATCTACAAGTTCACATTTGAGTTCTTTCAGAACTCTCGGATGTATGCCATCTGGGCCTGGTGATTTATCAGTTTTTAAGTTGTCTATCAGTTTTAGGACCTCCTCTCTCGTCACCTCAATCTGACTCAGGTCTTTCAACACCCCTCCTGAAATCAGTGGTTCTGGAGTGGGCAAGCACTTCTCATCTTCCACAGTGAAGACGGAGGCAAAAAATGCATTTAGCTTCTCAGCCATTTCCCTATCATCCTTCAGTATTCCTTTTACCCCTTGGTCATCCAAGGGCCCCACTGCCTTCCTGGCTGGTTTCCTGCTTCTAATGTATTTGAAGAAAGTGTTATTGTTGGTTTTTACGTTTTTTGCTATATGCTCCTCATATTCCCTTTTTGCCTGCCTGACTACAGACTTGCATTTTATTTGCCATAGCCTGTGTTCCGTTTTATCAGCCTCACTGTGACTAGCTTTCCACTGCTTAAAGGAATCCTTTTTACTGTTTACAGCTTCCATTACTTTGTTTGTTAACCATGCAGGCTTTTTCCTATACCTGTTTGTGCTTTTCCTAACCTGCGGAATATATTTTTTTGAGCTTCTAGAATCGTAGTTTTAAATAGTTTCCAAGCTTCCCCAGTGGTTTTGACCCTTTCTACTTTTCCTTTCAGTTTCCTCCCCACATGTCCCCTCATATCAGAGAAGTTACCCCTTTTAAAGTTAAAAGTGGCTGTGTCAGTCTTTTTGGCCAATTCCCTATTTGTACAAATGTTGAACTCAACAACACTATGATCACTGTTCCCAAGCGGTGCAATCACTTTTACATCTCTCACCAGGTCTTGAGTGTTACTTAGGACCAAATCAAGGATCGCCTCTCCCCTGGTAGGTTCTGTGACCATCTGCTCCATAGCACAGTCATTTAGAGTGTCTAGAAACTCGATCTCTTTTTCTCGACTAGAACACAATATGTTCTGTTGACCCAATTAAATTAAGACATGGAACCTAGCACAAACAGGCAGTGAGGATTCATGCAAGAAAGCAGTTTGAGTGCAGGTCCTATAACTGCTAATGAAGACAATCGTTTGAACAACCTCTGGTGTGTTTTTTTTAAAGAATGACGTTTATAAAATTCTGTGGCATGCCTCTCATGAACACTCCACAGCCAGTGGAACAGTTCCACACACAAGCTTACCACACTTACCTAACGTCATTGCCTCCGTGTGCAAAGGATCCAAAGCAAGCTGTAAGGATCTGAAGAAAGTGGAAAAGCAGGTGGACCTCTGAGGTGTCCTTCTCATCTCTCTCCTCTTCCGCAGGATCTTCTGTGGGATTATTAGGATCCACCAACTCTGTCGCCATCTTCATCTCCACGCCACCCTCCTCTGCTTCGATTTCTGCCTCCGCCACGGCATTGCAATAGCTGGAGTAGCTGTCATAGCGCACCCGTTTTTTGGAATACGACACTGTGTCCCCAACAAGTTTCTCACTGTCTTCTGGAGTGGATGTATCAGTAGCCTTGAAGGAAGAATGCACTGGCATCCCACATATGGCGGCCGTATAACAAGTGTAGCTGTTGTTGCGCCGCAGGAACTTGTAGTTATTTTCTTGGGCTGGTCTGTCACTGTTGCCCCTGTCTAAGTGTATTTTGTGCAGTAAATCTTTATACAACCCTGAGTCTTTGTGTACAGTGTGATACACATGAACATCACTCTTCATGTGTCCATCAAAATTAAACGTGCCGTTGGAAATCGGAGATTTCACCGTACTGTGAGTCATTGAAAATGCCCTCCCTGAAACGGCAGAGAGAAACGTTTTATTGCAAAAGTAAACCAGAACTATGGCTAGAGAAGCTTCAGCAAATAGTAAACTTCTTTTCCTTATAGTTGTGCCAGCTTAACGTTTATGCTCCAAAATATAATTAACTAGCTGCCAGAGTAAAATGCTTTGGAGTCCTGAATGAGACGAGTCCCAGAGGAAGTCGTCACAGGATCCATGCTGCAGCCGAGCCCTTCCTTGCCCTGCCTCCCCAGCCCTGGAAAAGACTTGCTGAGCAGGGAGCTGTCGAAGAGCAGCTCCAAAGGACACGAGCAGCTCAGGGCTTAATGCTTTTTGCTGTGCGCCGAGTTTTGTTGGGGCAGGAAAGGGGATTTTTAAATCACGGAAAGAACTGAAATAAGGGGACTTGGGAGAGGTTGAACACAATAGAAAAAACATATATTTTATGAGGAAGGGAACTCCCTCAAAAATAAATCCAGCGCTTATTCCCATGGTGGGTGGCTGATGCCTGGGCAGGAGGTCAGTGCAGAAGCAGGCGGGTCTGATAGAGTCCAGAAGCTGAGATGGCTACAAACTGCTGCTCCTCCGCGCGGGGTCCACCTTCCCCATGCCACACAGCAGTCCAGGCACACTCAGCATATTCTGTTTCATCCAGAAACCTACAACTGGACAGTTCGTCCCCCTTCCACTGTGACCTTGCTCTGCCACTAGAGAGAAGGGGAGATCAGATGCTCTTGCCCGCATTCTGGTCCCCTGGTGAATAACCCACATGGCAGCAGCCTGGAACAACATGTCAAATGAGTCCCTGCCCCCCTCATGCAGACTCTTACCATATGGAACACGTGGGTGACTCCCATTAGCCACACTGTCTGATACGCCCGCCTCTTCTGTCCCAGAGCCAGTGAGGGGGATCGTGCTTTCATCCGCTGCCTTGGCACCAGGAAGCTCTCTGAAGACAGCTGCGTCCTCCTCTGGGATCTTGTCAAGGCTTTCGTCAGATATTCTTGATAGGGCACCTTCTTTCTTTAACCGACCTAAGGAAAACTCAGAGCTTTAACCATCAGTTCCATCATTCATCTGTATTAGATGTTACTGACTAGAGCGGTTTACTTAGTACTTCGCTGTCTTGTTAAACAGCCCAAACATATATTTTTTTTAATTTGTGCGTATACACACACACGCAGGCCACCAATATTTTACTGATCTTTAATATACCTCTTAGCCTTAGTTAACTTCCCCGAGCTAAAGGCAACTCAGGACTCACACAGATGATGTTCACACATCTTTATAGAATATAAAACAGCCTCAGTTTGCCTTGGGGCTGTATGTGGAAGGAAGGTTAATTCTTAAACTTCCACACAGTTTCTCTAATCATGACCTCGCTCCATGTTTCTTTATCATTATTTTACAAGGATAAAAACAAACATCCCTTTAAAATGCTCACAGCAGAGCAGGGTAGCTGGTTCGAATTACTAAAGTAAAACAAAGGTTGAAGACTTAAACCTCCTCTTTCTTCTCCAAGGGCTCCAAGGCAAACTGAAGCCACACAAAGGGCAGGATAGAGACATATCCCATCTTTTTCAGCCTTTAGATTTTATAGGGAATTCTGTCTCAGACCCCAAATACTGTGCAAGGGGCAGGGGAGGGGGATGGAGTAACTGGAACATCGCGGCCCATGGCGGCCCCCCCTTTTTGATCTTCTGACCTCCTCCTGATATGCAATGGGGAGTGTGTAATTTCAGTCTTTCACGTATCCTGTTAGTTGTGAATTTTTAGCTTCAGTTGTTTTAATCTGTCTTATCTTTATTGCACTTTGTGCCTTGTGAGCCGCCCTGAGCCTGCGTGCGGGGAGGGCGGGATATAAATGGAAATAAATAAATAAATAAATAAATAAATGCCATTTTCTACTTAAGACAACTTTCAAATCGATTTGTGACATGGCACGGGAGAGTGTTGGTTAAAAGAGAGGTGGATTAAAAGTCGGACTGGTACATGCAAGCTGCTTTGTGCCCCTTGGATGATGGTTTGCTTTCTTTGTTTAGACAAATACAAGCAACTAAATGCAAAATATTTACTGAGCAGACAACAAACCATTTATTAAAATATTCTGAAACCAGTTTTTCATCCACAGGTAAAAGGCATTCTATTTGACAATGTTTTTTCAGCCAGATTCATTTTTGCTTCCCAAAAGACATACTTGCTATTTTTCTTCTCATCCACGGACACACCACTATCCAGACTAAGATAGCAAAGACCAATGATACGCCAATGGAAATTAGAGCTATTGCCCAAATAGGAAGAACAATTCCTAGGACTGAAAAAGAAAGAGTATAATGTTACATTCTTGTGCATTGGGAATGGCCACAATTCATGTGATGCTCTCTACATCCAGATACCAAACGCTGAGGGCTGCAGGGGAAGGGTGGGGGAGCAGCTGGAAGAGTTTGTCGGGAACATACACTTCTGGCCAAGTCTCCTTCTGCATAATACATAAGCTAAAAATTTGAATTTGCAGCACAAAGGTTGGCACATGGACAAAATAATGACAATGTCGCCTTGTGAATTACATACAATTATTTGCTACAACAAACTACTAGTGAAGTGCATTCCACACAGAATCCAAGCTATTTATGCTTCGTAAAGGAAGCATTTCTTCATTAGAAGAAAAAGAAGAATGGGAGATTGGATTTATACCCCGCCCTTCACTACCTAAAGGTGTCTCAGAGCGGCTTACAAATTCCTTTCCCTTCCCCTCCCCACAACAGACACCCTGTGAGGTCCGCAGGGCTGGGAATGCTCTGACAGAAACTGCAGACTCAGCATGGGTTCTGTAAGGGAAGATCTTGTCTCACTAACCTGTTAGTGTTCTTTGAGGGGGTGAACAAGCATGTGGACAAGAGGGACTGCAATAAAAAAGGCCAATGCTATGCTGGGGATTATTAGGAAGGGTATTGAAAAAAGATCAGTCAATATCATAATGGCCCTATATAAATCAATGGTGCAACCTCATTTGGAATACTGTGTGCAGTTCTGGTCACCACACCTTAAAAAGGATATTATAGCTTTGGAAAAAGTGCAGAAAAGGGCAACTCGAATGATAAAAGGGTTGGAACACTTTCCCTATGAGGAAAGGTTAAAGCGCTTAGGGCTCTTTAGCTTGGAGAAAAGACGACTGAGGGGTGACATGATCGAGGTTTATAAGATTATGCATGGGAAAGAGCAGGTAAAGAAAGAGGTACTTTTCTCCCTTTCTCACAATACAAGAACCCGTGGGCACTCCATGAAATTGCTGAGCGGTCGGGTTAGAACGGATAAAAGGAAGTACTTCTTCACCCAAAGAGTGATTAACACATGGAATTCACTGCCACAGGAAGTGGTGGCGGCTACAAGCATGGACGGCTTCAAAAGGGAATTAGATAAGCAGGACCTCCTGATGGCACCTGGTATTTCTGGCCACTGTGTGACACAGAGTGTTGGACTGGATGGGCCTTTGGCCTGATCCAACATTGGCATCTCTTATGTTCTTATGTTCTTTTTCAAGGACAGCTCTTATCAGAACTACGGCTTGCCCAAGGTCATCCAGCAGCTGCAAAGGAAGGAGTGGGGAATCAAACCCGGTTCTCCCAGATTAGAGTCCGCGCACTTAACCACTACACCAAACTGGCTCTCGAACTCAAACTGGCATTAGGTTTTGAATAGGCCTCCCTGTCGTCACAGAGAGGAGACTCTGAACTCCCATCATAGGAACTGGGGGCCCACGAAGACTAACGCAGACAGAGGGAGGAGACAGACAGGTGAGGCGCTTCCTCCTCAGGGACTTGAGCTGACCTCCTGCACTGCCTCACTTCCCTGTTCCCGTCCCCCCCCCCTTAACTGGCACTCAGCCACTCTGAACTTTCAAAGGGCTGCGCGCATCCTCCCCCCTCATCAGGTTGGGTTGGGCGGGTGTGCTTGTTTTAAATTAATGTTGACAGGATTCTGGGTGCTGTTAGGCCAACCGCGTGCCTCATAGACCTGTGCCCCTCATGCTGGTTAAGGCCGGTGGTGAGGGAATACGGGGTCCCCTTGGTGGATGTTATCAATCTGTCCCTGGATACAGGCAGGAAAGGTCCAGAATTCCCTGGATGACACATTGGCGCTGGACCCACTCCAGTACGGTTTTCGCCCTGGCCATAGGATGGAGACAGCCTTGTTTGCCCTCATGGACGATCTCTGCAAGCAGTTGGATCATCAAGGCGGGTCAGCTGTTACGGCTTGATCTGAGAGCAGCGTTGGACAGTCGATCGTGACCTTTTGACCTACTGCCTCAGCAACACGGGGCTTGGTGGGGTAGTCCTGAGGTGGCTCACCTCGTTTCTCCAAGGTCGGGGGCAGAGGGTGGTGCCTGGGAGAGAGGGTGTCCTAGTATGTGGGGTCCCTCAGGGTACAATCCTCTCCCCAGTGTTGTTTAACATCTACATGTGCCCCTCGCCCAATTGGTGCAGAATTTCAGGCTGGGTGTCACCAACAGTGTTCCCTCTAAGCTGAGTTAGTGTGAGCCAGCTCACAGTTTTTTAGCCACCGGCTCACAGATTTTTGTCCTAGCTCAGGAAGGAGGGCTCCAGAGCAAACTAATTTATGCAGTAGCCAAATCGCTTGATCACAATTTTAATGCCAGTGGCTCACAGACTAGAATTTTTGCTCACAAGACTCCACAGCTTAGAGGGAACATTGGTCACTAGTATGCTGACGATACCCAGCTGTATTTGTTGATGGGCGGCTGGCTGGATACGGCGTCAGCAAATCTGGCTGAGAGGTTGGAGGCCGTGGTGGGATGGTGGAAACAGAGTTGGCTGAGACGGAATCCTGCTAAGATGGAGGTTCTGTAGATGGGTGAGGGGAAATCGGGTTTGAGATGCCAACTCCTGGCTCTTGACGGGGTGCCCTTAACACCGGCACCAACTGTTGGGAGCCTGGGTGTGATTCTGGATGCCTCCATATCAGGGGAGGCCAAGATCACAAACATTGCCAGACTAGTCAGGTAACTGGCCCCCTACCTGTCTCGCCCTGACCTGGCTACAGTAATCTATGCAATGGTCACCTCCAGATTAGACTACTGTAACTTGCTCTACATAGGGCTTGTGGCGCCCCTGCTGCTCCCGGGCAGGACTGCCACCCGTCGCCGTGACGTCTGAAGGGTGGACCGAACCCTGAACCTCCCCAGGGCGTTGGGAGTGCCCTGGAAGTGGAGTGGAAATGGTTATTCTGGAGGAGGGTTTGCCTCAGATGTCGGACCTTCAGGAGGTTACTTCACCTCCCCAAGCCCACTCTTGGTCTGGTTAGCCGTGCGTGAATGCTTACGCTCTCTCTCTGTCCTAGCAATCACTTTGTGCCTTCAACCATCCCAGCAAATCCTCCCTGGCTCGCCTCTCATCCGCTTTTATTTCCAACTCCCCTCTGGTCACACCCACCGCCCTGGCTCCGCCCCCGTTCATAAGTGTGGACGCCGAAGCATCTGCCTTTGCCCCGTCGACTCCCGGCTCCCCGGAAGCCCGACATTGTGGCGTATGCGCTCCGGCGTTCTCCGGGGCCCTCGGTGTTGAACGTGGGCGGTTCCGTGCCCGGCCGGCTCCTTCGCCGCAGGGACGGCCGCCTGGCAGCAGCGTCACCCCGGCGCCTCCCTCCGCCGTGCTGTGCCCCGTCACCGAGCCGCCAGCCGAGGCTCCTCCGTCGGGACGGTTGCAGGTATGCTGCGGGGCCAGTATTGGGGTCGTGCCATTGGGTATCTTTGTGGCCCACCCCGGGGGCCCCGGGAGGTCCCCAGGAACGTCCCAGGGGCTACCGGGACACCCCCCTTTTGCTGGGTGGTGTGGGGTCGGCATCCAGTCGGGACAGGTAGTCAGCGACTTTATGTTGTCGTCCCGCTCGATGTTCGATGACGAACTGGAAGGGAAGGAGAGAGAGATACCACCTCAGGATTCTGGGGTTGTGATCCTTCATGCGTTCTAACCAGACCAGCGGAGCATGGTCCACGATCAGGCAGAAAGGATTGTTGGCTAAATAGTACTGAAGTGAACTCACCGCCCACTTAACCGCGAGGGCCTCTTTTTCTACTGTGGAATAGTTCACTTCCGCTGGCTGCAATTTCCTACTAAGGAACAGCACCGGTCGTTCGACTCCCTGCCGCTCTTGCGTAAGGGCGGCCCCCAACCCCGTATTGGAGGCGTCTGTGTGTAAGGTGAATGGGATGGAGAAATCGGGGTTCTGTAGGATCGGTCCGGAGGATAGACTTTTGCGCAGGGCGTTGAAGGCGCTTTCCGTCGCCGGTGTCCACCGTATGGTATTGGGCTGTGTTTTACGTAGACAGTCTGTCAGGGGGCCCGCCTTGGTGGCAAAGTGCGGGATGAATCTGCCGTAGTATCCCACCATCCCCAGAAATCGACGAAGCTGCCGTTTAGTCGTGGGTCGGGGATGTTGCTCCACAGATGTCACCTTTTCCGGCAGGGGTCTAAGCTGTCCCTTACCGACCATGAAGCCCAAATAGCAAAGCTCCTGGAAGCCCACGCGACTCTTCCGTGTGTTGGCGTGCAGCCCTGCATCACGTAATGCCGTCAGGACCGATCGGACATGTTCTAAATGGGTAGGCCAGTCCGGGCTACATATGACTATATCATCGATATATGCGCGGGCATAGCCTGCACACTGTGCTAAGGCTCTGTCCACCAGGCGCTGGAAAGTGGCTGCCACCCCTTGTAAGCCGAACGGCATCCGGCGGAATTGGAACAAGCCTGGAGGTGCGGCAAAGGCCGTCTTTTCACGGTCTGGCGGATGTACGGGCACTGGCCAGTAGCCTTTGGTCAAATCGAGTGCCGTAAGGTACTTGGCTTGCCCCAACTAGTCGATCAGAATATCGGCGCGTGGCATCGGGTAGTCGTCGAAGGTGGATAGTTTATTCACTTCTCGATAATCCACGCAAAAACGTACAGTCCCGTCCGGCTTTGGCACCAGTACGATGGGGCTGCGCCACGCGCTTTGGGACGGTTCTATCACCCCCATCCGAAGCATCTCTTGCACCTCTTGGCCAATGATTTCCCACTGCTTTCTGGGTAGAGGCCGCCATCGTGCCCGCGCCACCTTACCTGTTTTGGTGTGGATATGGTGGGTTGCAAGTCTCGTGTACCCTGGTTTGTTATCAAAACCCCCTGGAATTTGGGCAATCACATGGCACATCTGCGCCTGTTGTTCGGGGTTTAAGGCCGCATCCAGTATCGGCTGCTCGGCAGGTGATCGTGTTAGGGTCCACGGGAGGTACCCTTCCCGGAGTTCTGTGGGGTCCTCCTCAAGACAGACCTGGTCGGTAGGGGGTCTGGGGTTCCACTCTTTTAAGTGGTTGACGTGCAACCGTTTCCTTTGTTTCCAGTGTGTCCCACACTGTACTTCATATGACAGTGGGCCCAGCACCTTCGTGATAGGGTAGGGCCCCTGCCAGGGGTCCCCTTGCGTGTTGGCCAACACCTGCCGCGATACGAGAACTAGCATTCCCACGTCGAAGGTCCTCGACTGGGTGTGTCTATCATAATATCGTTTTGGGGCCTGCTGGGCTTGGTGTAAGTTCTCCTTGGCCCGAGCTTGTGCCCACTGTACCCGTTCGCGCAACCGTGCCACGTACTCGGTCACTTCCTCCTCCTCCCCGCCTCTCTCCGGTTGTGCCTATTGTTCTTCGACCAAGCCTAGGATCCCCTGGGGGTTCCTGCCGTACAACAGCTCAAAGGGGGTGAACCCTGTTGAGGCCTGTGGCGATTCCCGGATCGCAAACAGGAGAGGGTCCAGTAGGAGGTCCCATGCTGTGGGCCTTTCCTGTGACATTTTCCTTAACATGTTCTTTAAGGTCTGATTCATCCGCTCCACCAGCCCGTCGGTCTGGGGATGGTGGACCGTTGTGAATAATTGCCGAATGTGTAGTACCGCACAAACTTGCCGCATCAATCGCGCCATAAAGGGAGAACCTCGATCTGTCAGGATCTCCCTGGGTAAACCAACATGTGCGAACAGGTGCATAAGGGCCTTAGCCACGCCCGCGCTTTTCAAGCTAGGTAGGGGGATTGCCTCCGGATACCGGGTTGCATAATCCATGATCACTAGTATATACCGTGCCCCTCTCGGAGTCCGGGGCAAAGGCCCCATGAAATCCATCGCTATTTTGTCAAAAGGGTTACCCGTTACCGTGATGGGCATCAGAGGGGCTCTTGGGGCCGCTCGTGACATCATCCGTTGACAGGTTGAACAGGAGCGGCAAAAGCTCCTTACGTCCTTGGCCACAGTGGGCCAGAAGAAGTGGGCTAAAAGTCGAGACATGGTATTTTGATACCCTTGGTGTCCAGCCCACTGGTGATCATGTGCCCACCCCATGGTCTCCATCTGGTACCCTGTGGGGATCAGGAGCTGCTCTAGGGGCCCCACTCTACCTTTGGCCTGTCTAAACCACACACCCCCTCTCTGCACGATGTGTGGTAAGCGATCCGCCCGCCGTGGGTCAACGATGACCCCCTCTCTTACCGCCACCTGGTCACGTAGCTTGGTCAGATCTGCTGCTTGTTCTTGTGCGGTGATAAACGCAGGGTCTCCGATCCATCCTCCATGAGGGTTGACCCTGGGTTGTTCACTTGTGGAGGTACCCTCTCCGGTATCCTCCTCGACGTCGGCCTCGGTCTGTCTGTCGCCGTTCTGCCTCTCGACGGCCGCCATATCATGTTGTTGTGAGGGCCCCGCCTGGCCGGTTCTTCCTCGTGGTACTGTCGTAGGGCCGCTAACAGGTTCGGCGCGTCGCGCCCCAGCAGCACCTTGCATGGCAGCTTAGACATCCGGGCCATATGAACCTCGAAGATTTGCCTGAGGTACTGCACGGCAGGTCCCGCATCATGGTTACTTGCGCCTGTTGTTGCTGTTGCGTGAGGTCTCTCATTAATTGTGCCTGATGTTTGGCCTAGTTGTGCCAGGTCCATGGCGTCTTCGGCCCCTGGCGTCCGGGGAGGGCGGGTCTTGACCGAATCCTGGCTGGATGTAGAGTCGCCCGACTTGTCTGATGACCCTGCGTCCCCTGCGGGAGCGGAGATGAAGGTACTCAGCCGGCTAGCGGGTGGCTGCCACCCTTGTGGAGTGGGCAAGTGCGGTAAGGGGCGCTGCAGCGGGCCGACGGTGCCCGCATTCTCCACCACGTTGTGGCACCCCTGCTGCTCCCGGGCAGGACTGCCACCCGTCGCCGTGACGTCTGAAGGGTGGACCGAACCCTGAACCTCCCCAGGGCGTTGGGAGTGCCCTGGAAGTGGAGTGGAAATGGTTATTCTGGAGGAGGGTTTGCCTCAGATGTCGGACCTTCAGGAGGTTACTTCACCTCCCCAAGCCCGCTCTGGGTCTGGTCAGCCGTGCGTGAATGCTGACGCTCTCTCTCTGTCCTAGCAATCACTTCGTGCCTTCAACCAGCCCAGCAAATCCTCCCTGGCTCGCCTCTCATCCGCTTTTATTTCCAACTCCCCTCTGGTCACACCCACCGCCCTAGCTCCGCCCCCGTTCATAAGTGTGGAAGCCGAAGCGTCTGCCTCCACCCCGTCAACTCCCGGCTCCCCGGAAGCCCGACATTGTGGCGTATGCGCTCCGGCGTTCTCCGGGGCCCTCGGTGTTGAACGTGGGCGGTTCCGTGCCCGGCCGGCTCCTTCGCCACAGGGACGGCCGCCTGGCAGCGGCGTCACCCCGGCGCCTCCCTCCGCCGTGCTGTGCCCCGTCACCGAGCCGCCAGCCGAGGCTCCTCCGTCGGGACGGTTGCAGTTATGCTGCGGGGCCAGTATTGGGGTCGTGCCGTTGGGTATCTTTGTGGCCCACCCCGGGGGCCCCGGGAGGTCCCCAGGAACGTCCCGGGGGCTACCGGGACAGGGCTACCCTTGAGACTGACTCAGAAACTCCAACTGATTGAGACTGCGGCGCTGCAGGTCCTTACTGGGACCCACAAATGGCACATTCAACCTGTGCTGTGTGAGCTGCACTGGCTTCCAGTGATGTATGGGATCAGGTTCATGGTGTTGGTAGTAACCTTCAAGGCCCTACACGGTCTGGGACCCGCATATCTTTGGGAGCACCTCTCCTGGTATACCCCTCAGCGAGCATTGCGCCCAGTAGATAAGAACCTACTGGTGGTCCCTGGCCTGAGAGATGTCCAGATGTCCTCAACAAGGTGAGGCCCAACCTGGTGAAACTCTCTGCCAAATTACATCTGGGCCCTGTGGGATCTAATGAAATTCCTGAGGGCCTGTAAGGCACAGATGTTCCGCCAGGCCTTTAGTTGAGGGCAGCAACGGTTTTTCCATCTGTCTGGTGCTCGTTTTCCTCCCCCCCCCGTGGGGCAATAGCATCATTGATTGTCTTAATGCCCCCTTTTAGGTTATTTAATGTGTTTTACTGGATTTCTATTGTTTTATGTTTAACTAATATATGTATATTTTATTGCTGTACACCGTCCTGAGCCCTGTTCCACAGGGAAGAG
>NW_015163662.1:248904-270457 GCF_001447785.1 Gekko japonicus | reverse complement strand
TAAAAATCTACCTGCCATGCGGGGAGGGTGGGATATAAGTCGAATAAAATAAACATAAATAAAATAAATAAATAATCTAATAAAGAAATAAGTTATAAGCTATTTTTTCATGGACACCTAGGGGGTTCTCTGAGGAGACAGGCACCTCAAAACTAAATGCAGACGCGACCCTTTTGTTGCCCTCATGAAAGACACCTTGTAATGTATTCAATAGCTGCAATTGAATGCATAATTGTATGTGAACAACATAATTGAAATGCTATGTTAAGCTTCGTCCTGGGCTAGGATCCTAATACATCCAATCACATTACATAAGAACATAAGAACATAAGAGAACATAAGAGACGCCAATGTTGGATCAGGCCAAAGGCCCATCCAGTGTCACACAGTGGCCAGAAATACCAGTGCCATCAGGAGGTCCAGCAGTGGGGCTAGGACATTAGAAGCCCTCCCACTGTTGACCCCCCCCCAAGCACCAAGAAGACAGAGCATCACTTGCC
Source organism: Gekko japonicus (assembly GCF_001447785.1). Lineage (NCBI taxonomy): Eukaryota > Metazoa > Chordata > Lepidosauria > Squamata > Gekkonidae > Gekko > Gekko japonicus. The sequence goes on along the minus strand of NW_015163662.1, from coordinate 269,957 downwards.
CCAGAGCCCCTAGCTATACCTTGTGGCTAATAGCCACTGATGGACCTCTGCTCCATATGCTTATCTAATTCCCTTTTGAAGCCGTCCATGCTTGTAGCACCCACCACTTCCTGTGGCAGTGAATTCCATGTGTTCCATGTGTTCCATGAATTCCAGTGAATTCCACATTGCTAGCCCAGGAAGAACCTAACCAATCACTTCTCAGCAAGCTCCCTGAGCGGGAACGTCCGTGATTGGTCCTTATGTATACAACCTTATTGGTTGGTAATTGTACAGTAGGCGTGGCTACATTAGCTGGGAGAGTTTAAAAGCAGGACAGCTGCAATGTAAAAGCTGTTCTGGCTATCAGATGTTGATACGTGTCGGAGTTATGTTCGAGTTGCTGAATAAAGCTCATCTTTTGCTGAATCACTCTCCAACTACTTTGTTAAGTGAGCGACTTAACACACCTGATCACAAAGGTTGCTCTGAGAGTGAGCAAGCCCCAGGGGCCTGGAAGGAATGGTGGGGTGGGGGACAAAGGTGGACCCCTTCGCCTCAACTCCACTGTTTTATAAGATCTGCGGAGATGTGAGCTGGTCAGCTTCTGCTCTCTTGGTGGCTTTTTTACTGTCATCCGGCTCTCACCATGGTTGGCCTGCTGGAGCATCCTAAACAGACTTATTGGGGGGGGGGGAATAGGTAAATTACAGAATTGTATTTTTTTTAAGCTCACAATGATTGATAACCCAAGATGGGTACAGGCTTGTGGTTCTTAAGGTGTTCATGGTCTCTGACTGCCAAGGAGCACAGCACTCATTTTAGCATCTGCAGTAGCAAACAAGTCTGAAGACTGATCTCCTGGAATTATGAACGCCTACGGACTCGACTGTGTGACTGAACAACAACATGGAGTCCTCAGCAAGAGTGAATGGGTGGGGATCAGGCCACAAACCAATTCATGTTTTGGTCTTAACACAGGTTGCTACTTGCTTAATGCAACATTAATGAGGCTCTGCTGCAATACCTTATTAACGTTACAGTAATTAATGATTCAGGTCTAGTGAAAAAAATCCTGGCTATTTAGAAGTAGCAGCCACATCCTTAGTGCCGGAGAGAGAGGACCGGGGACCGGACCAGAGCAAGACGTTTCACTGTTCTACCAGTGCAAGGACACACTTTCACTCAAACACTTTCATTCATTCCTGAGCGACAGGATCAGAGAGCTTAAAATCCGTGGTCCTTCTCCTTGGCTTGCATTTACATTTACCTTCAGCCAGCAGAGACACACGACTACTGTGTGGCCTGTGCATCACCCACCAAACACACACTTCCAATAAGACAAGATATAACTAAGTTTGAGTCCAGTGGCACCTTTAAGACCAACGCAGTTTAATTCTGGGTAATATGAAATATATAGCTCTACACTTTTAGACTACAATAGTACCTCTGAGCATGTAGGGTTGTCTCCCTCCACACACACACTGTTGGCACTCCACCAGCCCCCGGGTGTTGGACGTGAACAGAAGGGCTTCCCTCTCTGCCTCCCGTTCTCCCCTCAGCCTGGGGCATGGCGGACTGGGGGAGAGAGTGAGACTGCCAAGGGCACCCAGGGGAAAGGAGAATAAAGTTGCCCCCTCACACAGACGGTGGCCAGTTCCCTCTTTCCCCAGGTGGTGGCAGTAGTGGTTTTACTCTCTCCTCTTGGCAGCCATTTTGCTCTCCTCCCAACAGGAGCCCAGGCAGGTGCTGGAATGAGTGTGTGGAGGCTGCAGAGGAAAGGGGGGCTGATGGAGAGGATAGGCCATTTACTTACACCCTGGCACCAGGCTCACAGCTTTGAGAGACTGGCAATTCACCTGTCGCCCATTCCCTGCAGCGCTTCAAGGCGGGAACCTCCTGCCAGCCACAAGGCCCACTGGGCAACCACCTTTGCCCCTGCCAGCATCAAAAGCCCTCCAGAATAATGCCAACTTAACCACTTGCAGAATGTAAGCAGGGTGGGAGCCTTCCTAACCAGGGCTATTCCACACAACAGGAGCACTTATCGAGAAAGCCCCAGATCTATAGAAAAAACACCCAGGCACAGCCCCTTACCACTTTGTTGTTATTCAGTCGCTCAGTTCAGTCCCACTCTTCGCAACCCCATGGACCACATCACGCCAGGCCCTTCTGTCTTCTGTCATGCTCTAGAGTTTGCTCAACTTCATGTTCGTTGCATCTATGACACTGTCTGACCATCTCATCCTTTGCCCTCCCCGTCTTCTTTGACGTTCAGTCTTTCCCAGCCTCAGGGTCTTCTCCAATGAGTGCTCCCTTCTCATTGAGTGGCCAAAGTATTTGAGCTTCAGTTTCAATATCTGGCCTTCCAGGGAACAGTCAGGGTTGATTTCCTTTAGGACTGACTGATTCGATCTCCTGGCAGTCCAGGGGACTCTCAAGAGTCTTCTCCAGCGCCATAATTCAAAAGCATCTATTCTTCAGTGCTCGGCCTTCCTTATAGTCCAATTCTCACAGCCATACATGACTACTGGGAACACCATCGCTTTGACCATGCAGACTTTTGTTGGCAGGGTGATGGGCAGTAACAGTAACCTTACCACTTAGATGTTCTCTAATGATCAGCAAGTATACAGCATGATAAATGCTCTGCATATGACAAGAGAAGCTGTAATGTTTCACGTGGTGATTCCGATAGAAGACACTACTCACCTGGCGCCCCAGTATACATGATGGAGAAAACGTTGATGCCGATGGTAGCCGCATAAAACACCGGCAGGGCACGAAGGCCATTGGGCACAGGATCTTCCTGTATGTGACAAAAACCAGGATGATGCATTCAGACGTATTAACACCATATGAATAATAATATGTGTGTATAGTTTCTAATTAACTTATTTATATTGTTGTAATATGATGTTTTATCATTGTTGTACATCACTCAGGGCCCTGAGTACTCAGGGATTGAGCAATTTATAAATCTAATCTATAAACAAGTAATTAAACAAGGGGGGGGGGGGGGGGGGGTGGGTAGGGGAACTGGGAGAGTCTTGTCACGCCCCACAAAACCTGAGTTCTGACTCTGTCACTGCAAGCACCAATTCAGACACACAGTCATGCAAGGGAGTTTTAAAATCATGCCAGGCAGTTCTCAGCTGAAGTGTGGAGAGACTGCAAGCCTCACCCCCCTCTGCCTCTGAAACCTCATCAAGGGTTTCCCTCAGGTCAGGAGACACTCAGGGATCACAAGCTGCATGAGAACAACTTGTGGCTGGGCCCTCCCCTCCCCATGCTGAGCTGGATTCAGAACTCCCAAGTCTGACTCAGCTCCAGTCTGCTGGTTGCATGGGCCTTGGGAAGCCGGGGTGGGTAAAGATGTGAAAACCCCGGGGTGGGGGTGGGGGGTGGGGGAAGAACCCAATTTTTTTCCTCAAGGATTTCTCCCCATTTTTTTCCAATGGAAAGATTGGGGAATTTGGTGCAGCACTAGGAAAAAACTCCTACAAAATATTTTGAGAAAACACTTTACTCTTTCCAAATGTACAGCATGGAAAATTTGAAATTTGAAAATTTTCCAATGGAAAAACTGGGAAATTTTGGAAAACACTGGGAAAAACGTTTACGTACAACATGCATACAACATTTTCAAGATTTTGTTTAAATGTAAATAATAATGGCAACAATTAATATTTTATAATGTGTCTAATACCTTATTAAAGAGTTCACTGTTCTCAATCTTATAAATTTTAGCTTAATATCCAAACATGGAGGTATTCCTACTGAATGAGACCCTATGAGAGAGTTTCTGTTCAAAGAAAGCACTTTATTGTTTACTATGGAATTTGGTTTTGATCTTTATTAACATACCGTCAGCCATCAGAGAGGCCAAAGCTCACAGTGAGCTAAAGCTGGCCAAGGAGGCTCGCTATAACAAGACACACTTCTTCAGATATGTGAGGAGCAAACACAAGATAAAAGAGGCGATGGGCTCACTGTTGGGTGAAAATGGAGAAACTCTGACAGAGGACAGAGAGAAAGCAGAAAGGCTTTGCCTCAGTTTTGCCTCAGTTTCCCCCCTAAAGAATAGAACAAGCTCATTTAGAGATGGTAGTAGGCAAGTCACAGCATCCAGGCTGCCCTGGGCCACATGGCGTGCACCCAAGAGTGCTCAAAGAACTTTCTAGGGAGCTTGCAGAGCCTTTGTCCATCCTCTTCCAGACCTCTTGGAGGACAGGAGACGTGCCACAAGACTGGAGGAGGGCAGATGTTATCCCAATTTTCAAAAAACGGAGGAGGGATGACCCAGGAAACTACAGGCCAGTCACTCTGACCTCCGTCCCAGGGAAGATTTTAAAGGGATCGATCTGAGAGCATCTAAAGAACAACTTGGTGATCTGGGGAAGCCAGCATGGATTTGTCACCAACAGGTCCTGCCAGACCAACCTCGTTTCCTTCTTTGATTGCGTGATGATCTTACTGGATTGATGGAATGAGGTTGATGTTGTTTACCAGGATTTCAGTAAAGCTTCTGACAGGTTTTCCCATGATGTTCTGATGGGTAAATTAAAGGACTGTGGACTGGACAGTAGGATAGTTAGATGGACAGGGTACTGGTTAGGGAACCACATACAGTGAGTAGTTGTAAATGGCATTTCATCTGACTGGAGGGAGGTATGTAGTGGGCTGCCGCAGGGCTTGGTTCTGGGCCCGGTACTTTTAAATATTTTTATAAATGATCTGGATGAGGGTGTGGAGAGGATACTCATTAATTTTGGAGATGACATCAAATTTTGAGGAGCAGCAAACACACCAGATAGAGATAGAATCCAATGAGATCGAAACACGCTGGAGAAGTGGGCGGATGTGAACAAGATGCAATTTAACAAGGATAAGTGCTGAGTTCTACAGCTGGGTAACAAAAATGAGGAACACGCATACTGGATGGGGGATACACTACTGAGTAGCAGTGTGTGTGAACAAGATCTTGGGGTAAGGGTGGACCACAAGTTAAATATGAGCAACCAGTGTGATGTGGTGACAAAAAAAGGCTAATGCAGTCTTGGGGTGTATCAACAGAGGCATAACATCCAAATCACGAGATCAGAGGCCCTCTGTACATGGAATTGGTCAGGCCGAACCTGGAGGCCTCACGTCAAAAAGGATGTGGACAGAATGGAGCAGGTGCAGAGGAGAGCAACAAGCATGATCGGGGGCCTGGAGACCAAGGGCCCTCCAAGGAGAGGCTGAGGGACTTGGGAATGTCGAGTCTGGAAAAAAGGGAGGCTGAGGAGGGACATGATTGCTCTCTTGAAGTATCTGAAGGGCTGTCAATCAGAGGAGGTCAGGGAGCTGTTCCAGTCGGCAGCAGAGGAGAGGACTTGCAATAATAGGTTTAAATTAAGGGCAGGAAGGTACCAGCTGGATATTAGGAAAAACATTTTGACAGTCAGAGTTGTACAACAGTGGAATCAGCTGCCTAGGGAGGTGGGGAGCTCCCTCTCACTGGCAGTCTTTAAGCAGCGTCTGGACAAACACTTGTCAGGGATACTGTAAGCTGATCCTGCACTGAGCGGGGGGGTTGGACTAGATGGCCTGTATGGCCCCCTCCAGCTATGTGATTCTATGATTCTATACATGTGCCATGGCAGCACATGATGCAACAATTTGTCATTCTTTCTCAAAAACTGGGCATACTTGCAAGTTGTCCTTGTAGAAAATGAAGATATCTACAATTGTAAAGCCCATAAATATGTCAAATAGTGCAATTTTATACACCAAGTTCTAAGCAATGTATTTTATGTTGGTCAATCAGTATAAGAAGTTAAGGCTTGATAGGAAAGTAAGTATTGCATATATTTCAATTTTCCTCAAAGAAAGGGGCGAGGGTTTCCCCCATGGCTTCAAAATCTCCATAAATTTTACACCTCTAAACCAGAGCCTGTTCGTTCCCACCAGTGCCAGCATTTGGACATCATGGCAAGGTGGGACTGACCCTTGGCACTTACCGTGAAGGGTCCTTCTATTCTCAGGAAAGGAGGACATCTTGGGTGATTCCCACCATCCTATCAGGGAGAGGCAGGAACCAAATTTTTCTTCCTCTTCCTGTGGAGTGGGAACACCCCCTTTTCAGTTCGGGAGACTCCCAGCAGCAGTACTGGATACAACTTACTCCTACTAATAAACAAGAAATGACTCCAAACATGGAATTAAAGTTTAGGCAGAACCATAGAAGGTAACGTGGAAAAAACACGAAACCCAGTAAGAACACACATAGTGAAAGAAATTGGGAGAAGAGTTAATGCATAACCATTTCAGTGGGACCTCCTGAATCGGTTCAAAGGGTGCCTTGGTGAGAACGGATAGCACCGTATTTAGTCACCATGAGGGAAATCTGGGTATTGGCAGAGGGCTGCGAAGCGAGGCTCCTCTCAGAAACCTGCATACATGTGGGTGTGTTGACAAGGAACGGCCCTTCATATGAGGAAGCACAGAAGCCAAGACTGTGACTTGCTTTCTGAGTGTTGCTGGTTTCAAACCTGATTTGAGGCCATCATGTAAGAAGTTCAAAATGGAGTGAATGGGAGGTTTCCTGGTGTCGACTGATTTCCTCCTACACCACCTATGAAAGGCTTTCCAGGTGACATTATATATCCTAATGGTGAAGCTCTTTCTGGAAGCAAGAATTGTTTCTGTCACCTCCAAAGAGTATCCAAGTTTTAAGTAAGAGCACCGTTCAAGTTTGATGCAGTCAGAAGCAGGCACTCTGGATTTGGGTGCCATACTGGCCCCTGAATGAGCATGTCTGGATATACGGGCGATAGTTGCTGTATGGTCGAAAACCAAGGACGACGAGGCCACCAGGAGAACTGCAGCCTTCTGTTGTTTTATTTTTCTCAGTACCTTTAGTATTATTGGAATGGGTGGAAAAGCATACAGTAGGCCCCTTGGCTAGGAGGCAGTCCATAGCTTCCGCTCTGTCATGATGGAACCTGGAGAAGAACCTGGGTAGTTGGTTGTTCTGATGTGAAACAAACAGATCAACTATTGGCATGTCGAAGTGTTGCAGGAAGATTTTCCTGTTCGACATCCACTCTCAGGGCAGAATCGTCTGTCTGCTGAGCCCGTCTGCTTTGGTATTTATGGCCTCTGATGTGTTCAGCTCTGATGAAGGCTAGATTCTTCTCCGCCCAGGAAAGCAACATCAGCGCTTCTTTGTGAAGGGAGGATGATCAGGATCCTCCTTGGTTGTTTATGTAAGCTTTGGCTGACACGTCGTCCATCCTCACTGATATGTGGTGTTTGTTGCCGTAGTGAAGGAGAGCAAGGCAGATCACCCTGAGTTCCAATACATTGATAGGTAACAGGGATTCCCTGTGAGACCAACGTCCCTGTGCTGTATTCTCATTCAGGGTCACTCCCCAGCCTTAGAGACTTGCATCTGCAAACAGCTGAAGTTTGCTGTCATGGTAAAACTTCTTTCCCTGGCTAAGACTGACATCCTGCATCCACCAACGTAGGGACTCCCTTATGGGCACCGGGACTTGGAGAAGGGTGTCCTGTTTCTCCATAATTTTTAGTTGATAAGCTCAGAGGAAGGACTGAAGTGATCTTGTATATAATCGGCCCCAATGAAATGCATCTGGGTTGGAAATTAGGAGACCCATCACCTTGGCTAAGATGAGTAGGGATGAAGACGCACTCTTGATGATGATTTTCACCATTTGTTTGGTCATCAGAATCTTAAGAACATAAGAGACGCCAATGTTGGATCAGGCCAAAGGCCCATCCAGTCCAACACTCTGTGTCACACAGTGGCCAGAAATACCAGGTGCCTTCAGGAGGTCCACCAGTGGGGCCAGGACATTAGAAGCCCTCCCACTGTTGACCCCCCCCCAAGCACCAAGAAGACAGAGCATCACTTGCCCCAAAGTCCCTATCTATACCTTGTGGCTAATAGCCACTGATGGACCTCTGCTCCATATGCTTATCTAATTCCCATTTGAAGATGTCCATGCTTCTAGCTGCCACCACTTCCTGTGGCAGTGAATTCCATGTGTTCATCACTCTTTGGGTGAAGAAGGACTTCCTTTTATCCGTTCTAACCCGACCTCTCAGCAATTTCATTGAGTGCCCACGAGTTCTTCTATTGTGAGAAAGGGAGAAAAGTACCTCTTTTCCTACCTGCTCTATCCCATGCATAATCTTATAAACCTCGATTATAAAGCATAATCTTCTCCTCTGGAAGGAAAAGAGAAGAGCTCCTGGTGTCTATCAACATCCCCAGATGTTCTAACCTCTGAGTCGGGGATAGTGAACTTTTGGCCAGGTTGATCAGGAAGCCGTGTGATTGGAGACAATCGATTGTCTCTTGGATGTTCTGAATAACCTTCTCCTTGGAAGCAGACCAAATGAGCAGGTTGTCTAGGTACGGATGGATGTGAATGCCCCTCTTCCTCAGGTGTGCTATCGGACTGACTAATACCTTGGTGAAGACCCTCGGGGCGGTCACGAGACCAAATGGCATTGCTCTGAATTGCATGTATTGGTTCTCTACACAGAACCTTAGGTACCTTCTTGTGTAGAGGTAGGATCGAGACGTGGAGGTATGCCTCTATTAGGTCTAAGGAGGCAAGGAATTCTCTGTTGTAGTACTTCTGTGATGGACTTGAGAGTCTCCATATGAAAGTGCCTCAGATTGATGAACTTGTTGACAAATTTGAGATCTAAGATGGCTCTCCAGTTGCCATTTTTCTTGGGCACTGTGAAGAATATGGAGTAAACCCCCTGGCCCTTCTGATCGTCTGGAACTGGTTCCACAGCCAGGATGTCTAGAAGGTGGTGCACCGCTGCAAACGTTATGGCTCGTTTCCTGAGATCCTTTCAAGTGAGGAAATGATTAACCGGTCTGGAGAGAGTCCTTAGAAATGCTATTGAGTACCCTCTGGAAACTGCTTCTAAAGTCCAAGAGTCTGCTTGGGACTCTAACTACGCTGTTTTGAAGTAAAGTAGTCTGCACCCCACCAGAATCCTTTCTGAGTCATGCTTTAGTAATTTTGTTGTCGTTTCCCGGTTTCTCAGACCTGTTGGTAGCTTGTCTCCCAAAGCGAGGTCCTGTGAAGGCCCTTTTATAAGGTTGTCTTGAGGAGTTCTAGAAGCTTCTTTTCTGGTCCTGTTTAAACCAGAAGGACGTGCTGGAAGAATGAAAAATATGGTTAGCAGAGCTTCTCCTATCCAGATGCCGTACATTCCTGGGCATGGCCTTCTTTTTGTCTCTGGTTTCCACCAGGATCCTTTCTAGACGGTCTCCAAACAGTTTCTCCCCTTGGAAAGGATACACCATCACAAAGGACTTGGACTGAAGATCTGTGGGCCAGGCATGTAGCCAGATCCCCCTTCTTGCCACCACTGCCGAGGACATGGCCCTGGAGGAAAAGGTAAGAACGTCCAGAGCTGCATCTGTTGTGAACAATGATGCTTTTAATATTCTTGTTGCTCCCTACAGTAATCTTCTATTGTTCTCTGGAAGCAATTGAATGAGTTTTCTAGACCAGACTATGACGGCCCTGGTGACAACTGAGGCAGTAGCGGAAGCCTTGATGGCCATTGCTGTGGCTTCATGTGATCTTTTAAGGGGAATGTCTATTTTCTTGTCCAGGTTGTCTCGGACTGAGCCATGGCCGTTGTCATGCCTGTCCCCGACCTGGCGCCTGGGAGCTCTGAAACTGAGGACTCCATGCCTTTAACATCATCAGAAGCACGAGAGTCCTCACCAAACCTAAGTGCCGGGGAGGGTGAACACCAAACCCCAGGACAGTTTGCACCCGAAGCCCATTAGGCAATGCCTGGCCCCAGTAACACGCCACCCGATTCTCCGCCACCCGTTGACCGGCTGAGGAATCAGAGATGCCGGGATTTGGCAACCAGGCGCAAGGAAGCACGCTTGCCCGGTTGGCTATCATTAAGCCCAGATTACTAACAGAAAAGGACTTCGTGAAGCCGTGCTAATGAGATAACGACCCAGCACGCTATTTGAACAGACCGCTGGCTGCTAGCTAACTGTGCTGGCAAACTAGTCCTTCGGACCAGAAGCTTTGCACTTCTGATGCTGTTCCTGAGATCCTGTACTGACTGACTTCCCAGTTCCTGAATCCAGTCCATGTTTTAACAACCACTCTGGCTCTTGATCCTCGGCTACGCTTCCTGACTACGATCCTGGCTCGTTTGGACTCTGACTATCGGTAACGTTTGACTACGGCTTGGCTTTGTGTGATTGGGACTTTTGCTCGGACTCTCTTGATCTCTCTGGCTTGACTCTTGGACTGGACTGTGAACTCCCCCTCTCTGCCTTGCCCCACTGGCCCTGTCGTGACAGCCGTTCTCAGAGAGAAGACCAAAAGACTGGAGTGTCATCACCGGGGCGTCCACCAGTGGAACCTGTAACATCTCATTAGCAAAAGGAGGTAAGTCATACAGCTTTTTAACAAAACCAGGGGCTTGTCTGTTAGAAGTGGGCTTAGCCCATTCAGCTTTTAATTGTCTTTCAAAAAACTCTGGAAAGGGTAATACTTTTTCAGAGGTTTTTTCAGAAATACTTTTTCTAGGGAAGAATTCCTCCGTCCCCTTAGACCTATTTCTGGGATTTATTCCCAGACTAACCATTTCCTCCTCAGATGGGGAGTCATGTAGCTCTAGGACTGACAGAGACTTGGTAGTAGATTTTGGAAATTCTCTGCCTTAAAAAGTCTAGCGGACTGTTGTGGGACGCTGATGTCCTCCACCTCTTCATCTGTCTCTAGGGGCCTGCCTTCTAGCAGCTTTAGTAGGCCAACTTCCCCCAGCGTCCCTATGTCTAGGGTATTCTATAGGTGTTGGAACCAGGGAGTTTGCGCGGGAAGCGATGGACTCCAGATCCCCCAGGCAGCAGAGATTCAGACATTCCTCCTCATTGTGCACCTCATGGACTCAAAAAATTCTCGAGGGGTAGGATCCCTGTCTGGCAGGAGTACATGTACCTGCCTGTATCTCCAGGTGGGAGATTGGCATCAAGGAGCTGGGACTCAAGCCGTGTTGCTTGGGTAAGCACGGGGGCATTTCCCGCCAAAATTGCGGAGCCAAGATGGCCACTGTCACCAGCTGATGAGCAGGGACGGGACTCTTCAGCGAAGTCTTCTGGACACTGCTGCTTCTTCCCTCTCTTCTCCCACTCAATTCGGGGGTTCTTGCCATTAGCAGCAGCAAGCCTAAAGGTCATGCCAGATCCGGGGACGTCCCTGGCCAGCTCCATAATGACGGTGTCATTCTCCAACTCGGAGAGAAAGCCATCTGCTGATCTTCCTGGCATGGCGCAATCGCACGGAGAGAAGGGGGGGGCTCCATGGCTGTTACAGCTGCCGCTAAACTCCCTCTAAAGGACAGAAGGTAGAGACAAATGGAGGAGGAAATTTTGGTAGCAAAAAGGGAAAGGGAAAGAGTAGGAAAAGTGAAAGTAGCTAACTCAAGGGTTGGAGGCAAAGCCTACAACAACCTCTCCCTGAGAGGCAGGAAAAGAACAGAAAGAGGAAGAAAGATTTGGTTCCTGCCTCTCCCTGATAGGTTGGTGGGAATCACCCAAGATGTCCTCCGCCTCAGAGGGAGAATGGACCAAACTTGGAACCCAACTCAGCAGAAGAGTGAGCAGGCGCAGCAACAAAATGGGCATGTGCCCAATTTCAGTTTAATTACAGCTTGTTGTAATGTTTAAATGCTCCCAGAACATCAAAACACACACCCTTATCAGAGCAAATCAGAAGCCTGAGCTGGCTGTTCCCTTGAGTTGCCACTGGTGAGAAGGTCCATGAAGGAATCCACTTCTTTTCCCCAAGACTTTCTGCTTCTCCCTTTTGTTTCATCTCCTAAAAGTCTTCCACTACTTCTGCATGCACTTCCTTGCTTTACTTCTGGCCTGCTTTTCACCAGAGCAAGGACAGAGAAGAACAGGTCTCTCTCCTGTAACATATTCTTAGTGTGGTCATGTGTGCAGTCACACTGGGGAATCAAGCATGCACAGATTTGAATCAGAGAAACTGGTTGGGAAGGCTGATATTATAGAAAGAGGGACTGAATCTGCTTGCCCTCAATGGAGTGATGTTGCCTTTTCCAGAGCAAGGTAAGAGCTTGGGGGTGCTCATGGACCCTGCCTTGCTGTTTGAAAACAAGCTGGCATGGTAGCCAGGAGCACCTGAGTTGCCAACTTTCTGATTACCTAGACTCAGATGACCTGGCCATGCTGATCCCAGCTTCTGCAGCCTCATGGCTGGACTACTGCAACACACTCTGCTTGGGGCTGCCCTTGTAGACAACCTGGGAATGACAGCTGGTCCAGAATGCAGAATCTGACTGCTGTCAGGGGCCAGCTGCCAGGAACACACACACTGCCTGTTTTGAAAAAGCTACACTGGCTGCCAGACTGCTTGCAAGTTCAATTCAAGAGGCTAGTTATGACTTTTAAAGCCCTTCAAGACATGGGACTCACACATTTGAGGGACTGTTTCCATCTACACATCCCTGTGTGCCAACTGGAGTCGTCAGGCAGCCATGTGCTGGTTATCCCACCACCTAGGGTAGCCTGTCAGGCATTGACCAGAGGGGCCCCCCCCGGCCTTTTCCATCCTGGTTCCAACTCTGTGGAAGGGGCTTCCCCCCCTTTTTTTATATAAAAAGGTTTTATTAGTTTTCTACACAGAAAAAAGAAAGACAACTACTACAGACAAAAAGATACTAACAAACAACAAACATGGAGCATGTACTCAATAGGACTGCTTAAATTTTACATAGAATCATTCTTTTATAGACCTAAACCAGTTTAACCATTTGAAATGTAGAAAATATATCTTAATAATTATATTGTACATCTTCTGAGATATTCCTCAATCCATTTATAAAATCTTAACCAGTTCTTCTCAAAAATTTCTTCTTTTTTATCTTGTAATTGTAAAGTTAACTTGTCCATTTCCTCAGTTTCCAGTTATTTGTAAATTATTTCTTCTTTTGATGGAACTTCTTTTTTCCAATACTTTGCATATAAAATCCTAGCCGTAGTTATAACATGTATATTCATATAAACATCTGGTTTCTTAAAATTCTCTGGAATAATATTTAATAAAAACAATTCTGGTACAAATGGTATAGTTGTTTCTAGCATTTTTTGCAATATCTCATGTATCCATATCCATTATTTTTTCATCTTACAATACTACCACATATGAAAAAATGAACCATCATTTTGCTTACATTTCCAACACACATTTGACATATTTGGATACCATTTTGCTAAGTTTTCTGGAGTCATATGCCATCTATAAAACATTTTATATATTTTTTCTCTATATGGTATAGCTTTTATATATTTTATATTTGTTTTCCGTACCTTAGTCCATTGGTCTAACTGTATGTTATGCCCTACATTTTGTGCCCATATAATCGTTGAAGATTTCACTATTTCATCTTGCATTTTCATATCTAATAACAAAGTGTAAAATGACTTTATAAATTTTTCATCTATATACAATAAAATTTTATCCAGTTCTATAAGCTTATCATAAAAACCAGTTTGTTTGTCCTTTGCATATCTAGAGTCAAGTTGCACCCTTTCCCACCAGTTCAGGTAAATACCCTGTCTTTGGAAAGTTTCTTGCGAGCTTAAGTTATTTTTCTTATCTAAAAGATCTTTATATCTCCATAGTTGATCTTTGGTAAATAAGGTGGGATTTATAAAGGCCTCCAATGGTGAAACCTACTTAGGTATTTATATAAAACATGTGTTTGACCTCTTCCCATATCTTCAGCAATGCTGTTCTTAACATATGTTGTTTAAAGTATTTATGTATACTACTTTTTCATACCATACAAAGGCATGCCAACCTAGTTTCAGTTGGCACCTTCTAGCTTTAACCTTCTTGAGTTTTCCAACGTGATCCGCTCTTTCATCCATGTCAGGGCTACTGCTTTATAATAGAGATGCCAATCTGGTACTGCGAAGCCTCCCTCTTTCCTTTTTAAATTTATTCTGGGTCTTTTACCTTGCCAAATAAATTGCCATATCAGCTTATCTACTTCTTTAAAATACTGTTGATTTTTTAAAATTTGAATTGTTTGAACTAAAAAAAGAAGTCTAGGTAGCACATTCATCTTTACAGTAGCAATTCTTCCCATGAATGATAGTTGTAAATGTTTTCAATTTTCCAAATCTTTTTTAATTACAGTCAAGAGTTTCATATAATTATCTTTTATCAATGAGCTGCACCTATTGGTTAATGTTATACCTAAATATTTTATTTTCTTCTGAACTTCAATACCAGAGCTATCTTGTAGTTGTTGTATCTGTTCTTTAGTGCGTTTTTTGTCAATATTTTTGTCTTCTTATAATTAATTTTCAATCCGGCTAACTGTCCATATTCTTTTAAAGAGTTCAAAAGTTAGATAATACATGATTGTGGTTCTTCCAAAATGAATACCAAATCGTCTGCAAAAGCTTTTAGTTTGTACTCTTCTCCTTTGATTTTAAATCCTTTAATCTAGGTATTTTCTCTTACCATATCATTCAAAGTTTCAAGAGCGAAAATAAATAATAATGGAGATAATGGGTAACCTTGTCTAGTTCCCTTTTGAATTTCCATATTATGTGAAAGGTCTCCATTTATCATAACCTTGGCATATTGTTTCGTGTAAATTGCTCTCACCATTCTAAAAAGAATTTCGCCACAATGCCAGGTTGATAGCTGTCAAAGGCCTTCTCTGCATCAAGAAATACCAGTGCCATTTACTTTTCTGGATGTGCTTCAAAATATTCTAATACATTCAAGATATTTCTCACATTATTTCTCATTTGTCTTTTGGGTAAAAATCCTGTTTGACCTTGATGTATTGTCTGGAGGAAGACTTTCTTCAATCTATTAGCCAAAATAGATGCAAATATCTTGTAATTAACATTCAAGAGTGAAATTGGCCAATAATTTCTAATTTCGTTCTCAGCTGTATCAGGCTTATGTATTAAAGTAATCAATGCTTGATTCCAAGACTCTGGAATTTTCTTCTGTTCAATAATGTTCTGTATAGTATGCTTTAATGGTAATGCAATTTGATCTTCAAATGTTTGATAAAATTCTGATGGTAGCCCATCTGGGCCCAGAGTCTTTTTTTTCTTCTGGTTTTTAATTGCTTCCACTACTTCAGCAAAAGAAATTGACTCATTAAAATTTTTCCTTTGGTCCTCTGTAAACTCTTTTTTGTTGTGTTTCTTTAAAAATTCTCTAATCTGATCTTGATTGGCAATTCCCTTCTGATATAGGTTTTTATAAAAACTCTCAATAATCTTCAATTCCTTAAGAGTACTTTTATCTTCCCCTATTTCACTTTTCAACATCTTTATATGTTTCTTTTCTGATTCTTTTCTTAATTTATATGCTAACCGATTTGTAGGTTTATTTGCATTTTCAAAATAATTTTGTTTTGCATACTTTTTTTGCAATTTTTTGTATTAAGAGACTGTTAAATTGATGTTGGAGGTTTTTAATCTTAATCCTTGTTTGTTCCATCAGGGGTTCTGTTTTCATCTTCTTCCTTTTTAATTTGCTCTTCAATCTGTGTACATTTTTTATTATTATTTATTATTTTATTTTTTATTTTTTAAATCATTTATATCCCGCCCTCCCTGAAGGCTCAGGGCAGCTAACAAAGAGGCACAAGTGCCAAAGTTAAAACACATAAAAACAGAATAAAACAATACAGTACAAAACACTAAAGTGTCGGTGCTCTAGATGTCACAGAATCAGTGGTTGCAAGATGGGGGTCTGGTAAAAGTTATTAATTCCAGGCCAATAACGTACTTCCTAGCAACACAATCATCCCATCTTCCTCCAGGAACGTCTCGCACCCCATTTAATATCCGCACAATTGATGGTCGAGGTTTTTGTTTTGTCGCCTCACCCAAGCATCTTGTCTAATGAGCCAGCCTCTCACGTAAGCCTTGAAAGCGTCCCACACTATATCCATGGAAATATCAGGCTGCATATTTAATTTGAAAAATTCTTGAAATTCTTTTTTAGAGTCTGCTATAAATCTTGTGTTTTTTAAATGTCATGAATTTCTAGACCATCTGGTTCTTTTTGGGAGTCAATAGTAAAGGGCTGTGGTCTGCAAATGCTAAAGGAAGAATCTTCACATCTAATATATCATTTTTCATGGTTGTTGAAATCCAGGCCATATCCAATCTTGACCAAGACTTACGTCTTGCTGGAAAAAAAAGTAAAATCTGATTTATTTATATTTCTGATTCTCCATGAGTCCACTAAGCTGAATTCTTCAACCAGTTGTAGGAAGGAGTTTGGTAATTCATTTCCTTGCTTCTGTTTTCCTGTTTGTTTTTTCCTATCTAAGGCTCTGTCAAATACAGCACTGTAGTCTACAATTAAACACATTTCTTCATAAGTTTGGTTTGAAAGAGTCTCCTGTAATGATTTGTAAAATTTCTCCTGTTCCTGGTTTGGTGCACATATCTTGACAGTCAAGGTTGTTTTGGCTTGTCTCTGTATTTTCACTATCAGGACTCTTCCATCTTCTGAGTCATAAATCAGTTCTGGATGTAGATAGTCTTTAACATATGTTACTCCCCCTCTCTTTTTCTTTTGTTTATCCACTGACACAAAAGTTTCCCCAAATTTCTTTACTTCTAAAAATTTCTAGTCTGAACATTTAATATGTGTTTCCTGCAAGCAGATTACATCTACCTGCATCTTCTTAATTTGTTGAAAATTTTGTCTTCTTTTTTGTGGAGCATTGAGACCGTTTACATTTATGGAAATTTAATGAGGGTGTTTAAATGATTTTTGTAAGTTTGATATTCCTCAGGGAGACAGGTAGTTGATGAGATATAAAATTTACGATATATTGAGTGTAGGTATACCTTCAGTTCTTTACATTCTCTGTCAAACCAATGGCCATCCCTGAAGGGCTTAAGTTGTTCTGTTTTAGGTCTCTGAAACCTTTGTTTCAATGACTCGATTGTAAGGGACAGAAGAGTCAAATAGTTGGTTTCTGCTTCATGATGGTCCAGAGAATTTATTAATCTATCCCTGTGCTCCAGAATAGAGGGGGCTAGAGATAAGTGCAAAGTCCTGCACTTAGGTACAAAAAATCAAAGGCACAGATATAGAATGTGAGGGAATTGGCTTGACAGCAGCTCATGTGAAAGGGATCTAGGTGTTCTGGTTGATCACAAGCTAAACATGAGCCTGCAGTTCGATGTGACTGCAAAGAAAGCTAATGCAATCTAGGATGCATTAATAGAAGCATTGTGTCCAGATCACAGGAGGTGGTAGTTCCACTCTATTCTGCTCACCTGGAGTACTGTGTCCAGTTTTGGGCACCACATGTTAGGAAGGATGTTGACAAGCTCGAGCGTGTCCAGAAGAGGGTAACCAGGATGGTGAGAGGGTTGGAATCCAAGTCTTATGAGGAAAGGCTGAAAGAGTTGGGTATGTTTATCCTGGGAAAGAGAAGGCTTAGAGGGGATATGATTGCAGTCTTCAAATATTTGAAGGGCTGTCATGTAGAAGATGGAGCGGATCTATTCTCTCTTGCTCCGGATTTCAAGACTAGATCTAATGGGTGGAAATTACAAGGGAGTCGTTACCAGCTAAATATCAGGAGAAACTTCCTAACTGTAAGAGTGGTTGAGCAGTGGAACAGACGGCCTCGGGTGGTGATGGCTGCTCTTTCGCTGGACGTTTTCAAGCGGAGGCTGGACAACCATCTTTGGGGTATGTTGTAGGACTATCTTTCGTCTATGCTCCTGCAGAGTGCAGTGGGTTGGATTACATGACCTGCAAGGTCCCTTCCAACTCTAACATTCTATGATTCTATGATTTCTTGTGTATTTTCTTCTTCAAGATATTCTGCCAAGATTTGTACCATGTCAGCTTTAGTATCTTCACCTTTTTTTAAGTTATGTTCTGGAATCTCAGAATGTATGCTGCTTTTTCCATCTCCAATCTTGTACCCGTGTCTTCTATAAGTTCTTGTTTAGCTTTTATCTCTTGTATTTGTTGATTCACCTCCTCAGAGTTGTTTTCCAGTTGGGTTGTTGTCTTCACCAAGGTAGATATTTCTTGTTTATTTTCCATCTGTTGTTTGATTTCCTCAGTTAGAGAAGTCATCTGTAAGGCCAAGGCATCCAATTTTGCTTGCAGGGGCTCAACAGCATTGCTGGCAGCCAAGGGTACTGCATTGCTCACAGTAGCAGGAACAGCAGTCTCAATTGCTTTGTTAACAGCTGAGGAAACAGCTTCTTTTATCAGGGTCTGCAGACATTTTGGTCAAACTGGAAGCGACTGTTTTACTTAGACCTGGGGAGGTTAAAGAGGGTTTCCCTGTTCCACTAGACATAATTCGTCTGGAACAAATATACCTCCCTCCTCTTCCTTTATGAGAGCTCAAAACACTATAAAAGCTCAAGTCAAGCCAGGCCACTATATATTTTTTTCTTTAAACACATCTCATATAAATACATGGCCTTACTCCCAGCTTATCAATTGTTGATATTACTGAAAGAACAGTCTGTATTTAAACAAAGTCTCACAGTTCAGTTTCCCTACTACCGTCTATCACAACAAAAAACATTTGTTCTCACACACCAGGTGTTTTCTTGTCTTAATTCAGTTATTCAGTATTCTTGAGGCCCAAATAAAGTTCTGATAACCTCAAGCCTCACACTGGCAGATTACAACATTTTGTGTCTTCTCTTCTCTTGCAAAGCAACACAGTATCAAACTTATAATCCACCAAGGTATTTCTTCTTACTTCCCAGAATCAAAAGTAGCGTTCCACCATCATATCTCAGTCAAAACAAATAGGGAAGAATAATAAATGGACCATTAACACGCCTTACCACAACCCTCTATCCTTTTATTCCAGTATAAAGAGTAGAGTCAGTACCACAGATGAAAGGCGGGCCACCAGCGAAGGTAAATCCAGATATAGATGCCCAGGAAAAAGACCCAATAAAGTTTAAACAAACGTAAATCCAGTTAGAACTCCAGTTACAATTCCGGTTATAGATATCCACCAGCAAAGGTAAATCCAATTATAGATATCCAAGAAAAAGGCCCAGTACAGCTTAAGTTTCAATATACCATTGTATTCCTTTAAAATACAGGTGGTCCATAGGTTAAAAATAATAAAGTCAATTATATATATCCAGAGAAGGAATCCAATATTATATTCCAATAAAGATCAATAGTCCAAAAAAGAATTAAAAAGAGAAACAGGGAAAATAAGGTCTGTTATGGATATTCCACAGAAAAGTAAAAATAAAGTAGTTTAAAATTTAAAAAGCAAAAAGCAAAACAGTTATTACTCTTGCCAGACTCAAAAAGATTTATCACTCCCAAAAAGTTACAGAAAAATAAAAACTCCACAAATATGCAACCAAATTATAATCCATTTATAGGAAGATTTCTTTTTGAAAATAAAAATCAACACAACCTTGTTGCTGTCAGAGTTCTCTATGAAAGAAAAAGTAGGAAGGAAGTTGGAAAGTGGCTCTTTAAAAAGACCTGTCCTTGGATCAACAATCAAATATCAAGCAAGAAAAGAAAAAAACCAATCTTTCCATACTTCACGTGAAGTCCCAAATGCCAAGTTGAAATATATCAACCAAACACAGTCTTTCAGGTCCCTTAGTAACTATCTCCAACAATAGCAAGTGATGTGAAGCCTGGGTTGCACTTCCAAGCCACAGAACCAGGAATTGGGGGGGGGGGGGGGGGGGGGGGGGGGGCTTCCTTTCTTTCTCTTTGCCCAGGACTTTTGAACTTTAAATAGACCAGTCTTAAGAATCCAGCATGGCAGAAATAGATATTTCAGCATTGTTCAATGTTACTCAGCTACTGACAGTGTGAAGAAATAGAGTTTTTAAGATGAGATTCTTTAGTTGGAGTACAGCTCCTGAAGCAGTCGATCGCGTCTCAGCGCTCAATGGCTGCCCATAGGCGCTCCCTCTCAGGTCTCTGCTTCGGGGTCTACTTGCGTACCACCGTACACGAGAGCTTCCAGATCAAGCTCCCTGCCAAGAGCCTCCCTCTGGGAAGGCTCTTTGGGAGTCCGGGAACCCCGGATCTCCCACTGAGACCTGGAGGTTCGGTGGTTCCTCGGGAGCTCTCCTGGGAACCTTCCAAAGATGACGAGTCACAAACCAGAAGTCCGACTCTGTGGAAGGGGTTCCCTGAAGAGGTGAGGGGGGTCCTTCTTGGAGATCTTCAGAAGGTGTTCAAAGGCCTGCCTGTTTGCCAGCACTTTTGAGTGGGTGGAAATCTGGGCCTTGATATTTGATCTTTGGTTTTAGCTGACTGTGGCTCAGATCATGAGCTACTCATTGCAAACTTCACTTAAACTGAAGAAAATTGGGAAAACCACTAGGCCATTCAGGTTTGACCTAGATCACATCCCTGATGAATATACAGTAGAGGTGAAGAATAGATTCAAGGAACTGGATTTGATAGACAGAGTGCCTGAAGAACTATGGACGTAGGTTCGTGACATTGTACAGGAGGCAGCAATCACCACCATCCCAAAGAAAAAGAAATGCAAGAGAGCAAAGTGACTGTCTGATGAGGCTTTACAAATAGCAGAGGAAAGAAGGAAAGCGAAAGGCAAAGGCGAAAAGGAAAGATTTACCCAACTGAATGCAGACTTCCAGAGAACAGCAAGGAGAGATAAGGAGGCCTTCCTGAATGAACAATGCAGACTAACAGAAGAAAACAATAGAATGGGAAGGACTAGAGATCTCTTCAAGAAAATTGGAGAAATCAAGGGAGCGTTCCATGCAAAGCTGACCATGATAAAGGACAAAAACGGTAGGGACCTAACAGAAGCAGAAGAGATTAGGAAAAGATGGCAAGAATACACAGAAGAACTATACAAGAAAGAAGTCGATGTCCTTGACAACCACGACGGTATAATCACTGACCTCGAGCCAGACATCCTGGAATGTGAAGTTAAATGGGCCTTGGAAAGCATTACTAACAACAAAGCTAGTGGAG
>NW_015163662.1:236708-248276 GCF_001447785.1 Gekko japonicus | reverse complement strand
TATGGAGGGGGGGGCCCATGTGAATGCCCTATATCCCATTAGTCTTGTAGGGGCGACACCATTCTTAACAGGGAAGTAATGACAGACTTCACATTCCTGGGATCCCAGATCACCGCAGACTGTGAAAGCAGCCATGAAATTAAAAGACGCCTGCTCCTTGGGAGGAAAGTGATGGCGAACCTAAACAGCATGATAAAAAGTAGAGACATCACCCTGCCAACAAAAGTCCGCATGGTCAAAGCAATGGTATTCCCAGTAGTCATGTATGGCTGCGAGAGCTGGACTATAAGGAAGGCCGAGCGCCGAAGAATAGATTCTTTTGAACTATGGTGCTGGAGGAGACTCTTGAGAGTCCCTTGGACGGCAAGGAGATCAAATCAGTCAATCCTCAAAGAAATCAACCCTGACTGTTCCCTGGAAGGCCAGATAATGAAACTGAAGCTCAAATACTTTGGCCACCCAATGAGAAGGGAGCACTCACTGGAGAAGACCCTGATGCTGGGAAAGATTGAAGGTCAAAGAAGATGGGGACGGCAAAGGATGAGATGGTTAGACAGTGTCATCGACGCAATGAACATGAAATTGAGCAAACTTCAGAGGATGGCGGAAGACAGGAAGGCCTGGCGGGAGCTGGTCCATGGGGTCGCGAAGAGTTGGGACTCGACTGTGCGACTGAACAACAAATTTTAATTATTATTGCAAGCCACCTTGAACTAAGAGGATAGGCGGGATAGAAATGTTTTAAATAAATAGATAAATAAACTTAAAAGGATTTCTAACACTGGCTCCACCCACTGGTGGCCCCAGGCAGCAAAACGCAGACCTTTGTCTTGCAGGGAGAGAAGACGGGACATGACAAAGAGTATTTATTCTCAACCCCAACCCCCCCCCAAAAAAAACCAGAAGAGCTCACACAAGTTGCACTGGGGGGGGGGGAGCCTCTTGGAACACTAGGCAGGATAGAAACCAAAAAATCTGTATTTCATGATGGAAAGAAGTTGCTTTCTTCATACACAGATGTCCTTTGTGTTAATGGGAAACATGGTTAAATCACTGTGTGTTTCTTTCCATGTGAGCTTAAGCTGCGTGCAGCTTGGTCATTAGGAGCCGTGAGTTCACCAGCATCAGGACACTGCTTGGGTGAAACTGAGTTTGAAAATCAAGCACCTTCGACACGATGGTGAAACAAACTGGGGGCAGGGTTCCCCTTGGCTCGCCTTTACTCTGGGATGTCCTGAGACAGGCACTTGTCCTCCAGCGCCCTGGGAACACAACACACACCTTTGCCTCTGGCTGCAGGGTTCCTACCAGACATATCTGAGAAGAGCTGCAATTCAGGACAAACGATTTGAGGGAAAGCAGGCTGAATATTTTGTGTGCATTTTACAGAGCTCCGCTTTAGTTGGGCTTCGACACTGGGATGTGCAGGTGCTACAAATCCAGACACAGAGCTCAAACTGAGCACAAGTTAAAAAGATAACACATGCAAAAGCTAAGACATCCTCTGCACAAGCTGGCTTTAAACAGGCAGTACAGAGCCATAGCGTGCAACGGCCATTCCTGGGCTGAGAGGCCAGCTCTGCTCAGGGCATCCACCTCGGATTCTGAATGCTCAGAACTTGTGGCTATGGGCAGGCTGGGAGTGCAACGACTATGCTGAAGATCACATGAAAGGAGACATGAGGATAGAGATCCTAGCTCCCACCCCACCCCACCCCACTTGTCGATGCCTAACTCCCACACAGCCCTGTCCGTTTGTATCTATCTGGACAAACTGGATGCAGAGGAGGAGCTGTAGGATGTCGATGGACCCACGGACAGGAAGCTGCTCCAGGCCACTGATGTCTCTGGTGTGGCAGTCAAAGGAGAACTAAGAAGGAAACATGGCTCCTCCAGCCTCTCTGAGCCCACACCTTGCTCCCAGTGTTTGGGGCCAGTGCCCCCTAAGTCCTTTGAAGCTCAGTGCCAGAAGTTCTCCGGTTCAGTTCTGCACATGTTCAGTTCCCATCAGGGTGACAGACAGAAGAGCATCTCCTGCTTCCAGGAAAAGAAGCCGTCTCTTTGTCAACAGTTCCCAAGATCTTCCCATTAAGAACATGGGAAACACCACTCCTGAACCTACCGGGTATCAAAAGATACTGAGCAATACATGTAGCTGTCATCTTCAACTCTGATTGAAACCTTAACAGAGACTTTAGACCTTGAGGGTCTTTGAAAAGGGTGCATTTGACTCATGGTACCCACAACTCCCACTACTTTTGTTCCTGCCCTGTAGTATTTACGACCAACTGTTCCTTTCTCCAAAACAAATCATTGTGACATAGTTACAGGTCGTAATTTGAAACCCAGTTCTGTTTTAAGTTTGCTGCCTTCAGTTTTGCAACTGTGTCATGCCATGCCCTGGCATGCTGGCTGGAAAGCACAAGGGAAAAGGGCATTCAAGAGGCATTTATGATCGGCCAAGTTAATGTCCCAGAAACTGGCTTGGCCTTGGTGCTGACAGCCCGACAGCCCCTCCTGGATGCCTCAGCACTTCGGAGCAAATCTCTGCATTTAAAGCAGACTAATTCAGTCTCCCTCCCTCCTTTTCTTTTTATTAACTTCATTTATATTCCACCTTTCTTGCAGAAACTCTTTCTAAGTTGCAGGAGCAATTCAGCAGTTGTACAGCTGTTCAAAGTACTTCCTTTACATGCCCTGGAAAGCAAGTTAGTATTGTTTCCTTATGGCAGCTGGTGGGGAGGGGGTGCGGAGAGAGAGAAGGGCTTTTCTGAGGCCACCCAGTCAGCGCTGGACTGGGACGCTTGATGCTACCGAGGGTGACAAACGACAGAGCAACGCCCAGAACATTCACACTTCCCATAAGAAGCCCCAGAATGCTGCTGTCCTTCCCGCATGCCCCTAAAACCTAATCTGAAATTGCATCCCTTGGAGAGGCCTATATAAGGTTTTGTTTTATTTATTTATGTATTTATTTATTTATTGCACTCCCTTTATTAATTGCCTATCCCCACAGTTGTGGGGCTCTAGGCAATGTGCAGAGCTCTAAAAGCATAAAAACATAAGCATAAAACATAAAGCATAAAAAGATGCTTTCATCTTTCAAAATATCTGACAGACATGCCTAATAAAAATGATGGAATGAGACAGCCATTCCAAAGTCCATTTTATAAATAAAATTAGTTCATGAATCATGGGTAATCTTGGAACAGTCATTCCCGCTTTGCATTTACTATCTTGCAGAGCTGTTGTGCGAGGGGAAAAGCAGGACAAGATCATCCACGTGCAAGACCCTGAATGCCCATGAGGAAAAATGGCACAGAAATGAGAGGAGAATGTGTGTGTGCGCGCGTGCGTGCGCGTGCAATGGCCCTCCTTGAGCACACAATGCAGGGTCCCACGGGAGGAGGCTGAGCCTCTGGGCACAGGGGGGTAGGGATTCAACCAGCCTGAGTCCAGCGTGAGGGGCAGGTTTTGCCTTGGCCAACTGTCTCCTAGGATGGAGAGAGGTTATTTTGTGCCGTGGAAGTCAGAGTCATTACAAATTCCAGCTCCTTCCGCATATAGGATTGTTACTTAATGTAACATAAATTTAGGTACTCCCAGACTAATTTTCAGACTTGCTACATCCTGCAGACTTTGAAGTTCTCTTTGAAAAGCTGCTCAGCTCCAGCCAGATGCCAAGATGTCTTGAGTCAGTGACAGCGAAATGTTGTCGCTTGTACAATCATTAGTCAGCAACAGCAAGAAGAGGAAATGCCAAC
This sequence comes from Gekko japonicus, assembly GCF_001447785.1. Taxonomy (NCBI): domain Eukaryota; kingdom Metazoa; phylum Chordata; class Lepidosauria; order Squamata; family Gekkonidae; genus Gekko; species Gekko japonicus. Next base: position 244,512 of record NW_015163662.1, on the reverse strand, counting down.
TTAGCCACTAACCTTGTTTAAGATGAAAAATCTAATCAGCAAAAACAGCACACCAGACATCATACCAGATAACAGGGGGGAGATAAACCAAGAAGCAACTGAATAAAAAGAAAAAAAGAGGCAATATGCAATGAGGCACGATCCCATTTAAGAAGAGAAGAGAAGAAGAGATGGGATTTCTACCCCCTTTGCCCTTCACTACCCAAAGGAGTCTCAGAGCGGCTTACAAACTCCTTTCCCTTCCCCTCCCCACAACAGACCTACCCTGTGAGATAGGTGGGGCTGAGAGAGCTCTTGACAGAAACTGCTCTTTTTCAAGAACAGCTGTGCCAGAGTTATGGCTTGCCCAAGGTCATCCACCCAGGTGCAAGTGGAGGAGTGGGGAATCAAACCCGGTTCTCCCAGATTAGAGTCCACGCACTTAACCACGACACGGCAAAGCACGGCAAAGAGACCCCCTGATCAAACTAACACTGGACAAGATTTATGGTTTCTTGGTCCTGGCAGTCCAGCTAAAGTTAACAACTTGTGCCCCCACCATCAACAACAGTAGGGTTAAACACTGGTTTGCCTCACTCCTTTTAAAATCTACTGGGTCACAAAGTTCTTAGTTTTTAGTTGGGTCACACTAGATGTTTTTCAAAAGCCACAGCACACTCAAATGTGCTGTTAATGAAAGCCAAATCAGCTCCTCCTCTCCCCGAAATGCTATTTTGAGAGCCATTATTTGCATGCTCAATAGGAAGCTGATGATTTCTTCTCTATCCTGTCCAGCATTGAGAAAAGCAGACAACATAACTGATCATGAAAAACACTACAAATATTTCTTTAATGTGGACCTGAAGAAGTGAGCAGTGATTCAGGAAAGTTCATACCCTGCACAAATTCTGTCAGTCTTTAAGGTGCTACTGGACTCTTGCTCTTTTCTGCTGCTACAGACAGACTAACACAACTACCCATCTTGATCTATCTTAAAGTGGAAAGTGGTTTAAAATCAATTCACAGCACTTTTCCAAGTGAAGTCCCAAACTGCAGCATGAAATTACAAAAGGTATAATCAAACTATTCTGTAAATGAAAATCCAGATCTTTAAAGTGGATTACTATGGGGCAGCTATTAAATTAGAAACAAGATCCCGTTCAGTTTTGTCTTCCCCAAATGATAATTGATTCCAGGAACTAATTCCTTCACCTACATTGGTTCCAAAGATAAAAGAACACATACTGCTTTGGGAAGACCCCTACCTATTTGCTGAGGATCTAGCTAGAAAACGTTCTCATCGCTTCTGATATGTGACCATTGCCTTAGTGCAATTCAAGGTGCTTGAGCTGGTGGTGGCTACACAGGCTCAGGCAGTCTTGGGGGAGGTGGCTTATCTAGAACAATTTTAATTTGGATTCAGGCCTGGGTTGTAAACAGCCTTGGTTGCCCTGACTGATGATCTGTGCGAGGAGAGGAACAGCTCAGATCTCCTCCCTGGCATGCTGGACCTTCAGTCAATACTCCCGATATGGCCATTCCTCAGAAAGCATAATCTGCCCACAGTGATCCACACTCTGATCATATCCAGGTTAGGTTCCTGCAATGGGCTCTATGTGGAAGCCAAGCGACAGGCAGGGGCTGGATACAGGGACTGCATATCACCCCTGTGCTGACCTATCAGCACTGGCTGCTTATTTGTTTTTGGGCACTACCCAGTGCTGATTATAGGACCTATAAGGCCCTAAATGGCTTGGGATCAGGGCACCTGAAGGACCACCTTTTCCCGTACTGTCCAGCCCACCTGCTAAAACCTTCCTCATGATTCCTGGTCTTCAGAGGTGAGGCAGTCCTTTTCAGTGGTGGCACCTCACCTTTCCAACTCCCTCCCCTTGAGGGTCACCTGGCTCCTACCCGGCTCTCCCAAGTCCCAGGACAAAACATTCCCTTTTACTTAATGACTGAACAAGGGGTTCGATCTTTTAATTGTTCTTACAATCTGTTTCTAGGCTGAGATCTAAGGATAACTTGGGCTGCCAAGTGTTTTATGGTCTGGATGTTTTATGTGTTTTTATTATTTGAGCTTGTATTGGCTAGTTTTTAATGATTTTTCATTTTCAGGACTGTATTTTGTGCGCTACCTGGAGCAGGTCTCAGAAGAGATGGCATATAAATGTTTTAAATGAGCAAATAAATTCAACTGCTCCAATCAGACTTTTAAGGATCCCAGCTTTCTATCTATACCCAACAATGTTTCTTTCGATTTTTTGTGCCCAGCTATACTGCTAGCCCTCGGTCTTGAAGACTGGAAAGCTGAGGTGGCTTTTTGTCATTTTGCATAAATAAAAGGAAATGCTAATTACCAATTTTGATAAGCTGTATCCACTGGACTCCTTTGGTGCCAATTGCAACTAGTGAGAATCCAATGGTAGCACCCACAATGCAATGGGTTCCGGATATTGGAAGCTTCAAGAAAGACGCAATCAGCTGCCAAACAGCAGAGCCTAAAATGGAAGAGGGCAGGGAAAGCATGAACAATAAATGTTGATGCAAATATTTTTAACACTTCAGCACTTTTGTTCCAAAGCACTCACTTCCCATCCCATAATAAGCTCTTTGTCATGAGTGTTTTTGTTCATAGACGCTAGATTTCTAAAAAGGAATACACAGCTGAAGTACCAGCTTCCTCCAACGCTGCTTCACTTTATGTTTGGAAGTAAACAGAACTTCTGATAAATGCAGACTTTGTGCAAACGGCATACTGGCCTTGCTTTCATTGATACTTGCCCCATTCCATGCATGCTGATGTAAATACTAAGGCAGACAAATGTCGTCCTGCTACATTTTGCAAGAAACCACATTTACCTTTCACTAGTTTTCCAACTTTAAATCCTCACCACAAAATAAGGAACCACAATTTTTAGCAAACTGGACAACCACAAAATCCAGGTTTCTGCATAACGTTGTAAGGGAAGGAAGTTTAAAAAACCCTGTAGCCACAGAACAAACTACAGTGAAAAATGTCAGCAACACTCTGGTGACAACAGTGTTTTATGAATTACTGGCAAAAAGATCAGTGTATGTTAATCACAATTTCTCTCTAACAGCAAAGGATCTTTTACCAGCAAACCTGTAATAACACCGACTATGTAACAATTATACTCTAGTCTTCATGCGTCTGAAACCAAACGGAATGCAGCAGTCCCTCAAGAGGCTAAGAGCAGGGATGAACCAGAACATTTTCTGATGCAAACTTAAATAAATATTTTTAAATTAGCATAATTTTAATAAGATCAACAGAAGCCAGCTTGGTACAAACCCTGGGCTTTATTCAGGTGCTACATTCCACATTTATCCCATATAACATGATTGGTTTGCAGCTATATTGCATACGTGGGCAGAAAACTTTCAGTGGAAAAACAGAACACTAGCCCTGCCCTGGGTAGCCCAGGCAAGCCCGATCTTGTCAGATCTTGGAAGCTAAGCAAGGCCCACCCTGGCAAGTACTTGGAAGGGCGACCTCCAAGGAATACCAGGGCCGGGATGCAGAGGCAGGTAATATAAATAAGCCACCTCTCTGAAACGTCCTAGTCCCACTAGGGGTCACCAGAAGTCACCATGACTTCCAGGCTCACAAGCACACACACACACACACAGACAAATACTCACCAAACAAATAAAAAAGAAAGAAAAATATAGCACCAGAAAATGTTCCACTTCACATTACTAGCTGAGCAAAGGGAAGCCGTAGTAAGCATCTGAGAGACACTGGCTCACCTCTTGGCGGTTACTGTTTACCAGCAGATGCCTTTAATTTCTTCCCAGCATGTCAAAAGTACCACCCTGTGCCCCCTGAAGCAAGCAAAGCATCCTGGCACGAGACACTGGCAAATGTCAGGACTGGAAAGAGCCTTTTTTCCCGCCTCTCTGGCCTTTCCTGTTTTTCAATAGCCAGCCTGGTGAAAAATTCTGGATTAAGTTAAATGCTTACACAAAGAATTGGGTTGGGGGAGGGGTTAAATAAAAGGCAAGACATCACTTTGCATTTATATATTATCAAGACCTCTAGAAAGCCACAATAAATCCAAAATATACTTGGATAAAACACAAACTGGCCACACCTGCCTATTTGGGTTAGGAGCGCGGACTCTAATGGGTAGGAGCGCGGACTCTAATGAGCCAAATGGGTAGGGCGGGATACAAATCCCATAATAAATAAATAAATAAATAAATAATCTGGGAGAACTGGGTTTGATTCCCCACTCCTCCACTTGCACCTGCTGATATGACCTTGGGTCAGTCACAAGCTTTAGCACAGCTGTCCTTGAAAAAGAGCCGTCAAGAGCTCTCTCAGCCCCACCCACCTCACAGGGTGTCTGTTGTGGGGAGGGGAAGGGAAAGGAGTTTGTCAGCCGCTCTGAGACTCCAAGTGAAGGGCGAGGTATAAATCCAATCTCTTCTTCTTCTTCTTCTTCTTCTTCCAATCCTGCTTGAGCAGCTGCAAGTGCTGTGACCCGGACCAGACTGGCTAGCACCCATGAGCACTGGGCTGGATTTGCCTTGGTAGATGGTGGTGAGCTCTAGCAGGTCAGGCAGCATGTCAGTGCTCGCTCGCTCACCCACCCAGGGGGTCCCGCAAGCACGGGAAGGGTCAGTGTCCTTAGAAGCCCCTCCTGAGGTTTGCCAAATTAACGATTGCCATGATGGCGCCATGCAAGGTAAAGCCGTAAGACCAGGTACAGGCCAGGTCTCCTTCTTGAAAAGCAAGAAGCCAAGTTCCCCTCCCAGACAGCCGACCTGCTCTAGAGGTAGAACGAGTGAGGAACTGGCGTCACATACAGCTCCCTTGGGAAGCCCTGTCCTGAGCGTCTCTTTTCTCCTTCCCAACCAGAACAGAACCAGTCACAAGAGGAAACCCGAGACTCTCAAATCCCTCTCCCCAGGGGCCAGAGCCTTGCTTTGACTTAGCTCAGCTACATGTTTCCCACAAATACTCTGACCAGGCTGATCCTCCTCTGGAATGCTTTTGGGCTGCTCAATCATTCCTTTCAACAATCGTTGTAAGCAAGAGCAAAACTTATTACATGCAGTCCAAGCAGAAACCCAGCAATGTAGGCAAGATCCCACTGTGTGTGTTCCCGGAAGTTATGCTCAAAGAAGGTTCTGTTTCTCGCTGCAGTCTGTTTGACGGACTGCTGAGTGGCTTCCTGCTCATGCCGGCTGCAGCAGCAGTTCTGAACCAACGGGCCATCGGTTTTTGTTCCCTGGGTAAAGGGCCTTAATGTCTGCTTTTCACGTTACATCCAAAACAATTATCCTTTTCTTTTTTAAAAAAACAACATTATTGTGTGATTCAGAAATGACAATAGAAAAAAATCAAAATGAACAGCCACTTTGGCAGCAAAGTAAACGTTTCTAATTTGTAGGGTAGGCAGCCTCCAGGTGGGGCCTGAAGATCTGGAATTACAACTGGTCTGCAAGTTACGGAGAACATGAACACACACACGAAGCTGCCTTAGACTGACTCAGACCATCGATCCATCAAGGTCAGTATTGTCTACTCAGAGTGGCAGCAGCTCTCCGGGGTCTCAGGTGGAGGTCTTTCACATCCCCTATTCCCTGATCCATGAACTGGAGATGCCAGGGACTGAGCCTGGGACCTTCTGCATGCCAAGCAGAGGCTCTGCCACTGAGCCATGGACCGCTTCAGCCTTTTTAGCTGGAGGCACGATGAGCATGAGGGAAGCGTGACCAAGAGCAGATCTGCTGAGACATGGATCTGGGAGGCAGAGCCGAATGTGTCAATTCTTCTCTTTTTTTTTAATGATATTTTATTTGGTTTTACAAAATTAACATTTCAAAATCATAATAACATATATAATAAGAGTCTCATATGTTCAATGTTTCTATCCAATCATACACCTTAACCCATCTTTTATTATATACTTTTTCACTCTTATTTTGCAGCTTCAGACTTAAACTGTCCATTTGCGCTAGCTCTAACACTTTTACCACTAAATCTTCCCTAGTCGGTACTGTATCTAATTTCCAGTTTTTGGCCAGTAGTAAACGGGTGGCTGTCGTTATATAAAATCACATATCTATCCTGCTGTTCATAGCCCTTAGGTACCATATTTAATAAATATATTTCTGATTCCAGAGCTATATTTTTCTCCATTATGTCTTGGATCAACCTCCTCACCATTCTCCAATATTCCTGACTTTTGCTACATGACCACCACATGTGGAAAAAAGTTCCAATATTGACCTTACATTTCCAACATTGACTAGAGTAGCCCAGATAGCACTTAGCTATATTCTCCGGGGACCAATGCCATCTATGGAACATCTTATAAACGTTTTCTTTATAGGCTATGGCCCTCATAAATTTAATCGATTCCCATGTTTTATTCCACCTATTTACTTCTATCTCTTTTCCTATATCTTTCATCCAGCTACTCATTACTCTCTTCTCTTCCTCGTCCTTTTCGAAATCATCCAATAGAAAGCTGTATAATTTCTGTATCAATTTATCGCTTGTGGATAGCCATATTTTATCTAATTCGTTGTTGCTACTCTCAAAGCCTCTTACCGCATCCTTTTTATATCTATCTTGGAGCATTGCCTTCTCCCACCATGATATTATATTATCCCTTTGTAACTTCTCCTCTATTACTATTTTATTTTCTCTAATAAAGTTTGATATGTTAGTTTCTTATTTGTTTCCATTAGGGCGGGTTGGACAAATGCCTCCAGGGGTGAAACCCACTTTGGTGTCTTCTTGTAAAAATTTTCCTTTATCTTATTCCATACTTTGTTTAAGGCACCTCTTAACCAATGTTTATTGAAATTAGAATGAATTTTATCCTTGTCGTACCATATGTAAGCATGCCACCCCATAGCTAGATCATGGCCCTCCAATAGTAAAAGTCTTCTATTCTCCAGGGTGATCCATTCTTTAATCCACACAAGGGCAGCTGCTTGGTAGTATAGGTACCAATTGGGCATGTTTAATCCTCCTCTTTCCTTTTTGTCCTGCAATATTTTCCTTTTTATCCTCGCCCTCTTATAGTGCCAAATAAATTGGCTCGTGATTTTGTTTAGATCTTCAAAAAAGGTCTGTTTTTTTCAATATAGGTATACTCTGGGCTAGGAACAAGACTCTTGGCAATATGTTCATCTTGATTAAGGCAATTCTTCCCATAAAAGACAAGGGTATACTTTTCCATTTTGACAAGTCTTTTATAATTCTTTTATTAACACCTTATAGTTATCCTCTTCTAATGTGCTGCTTTTGTTTGTGATGTTTATTCCTAGATATTTCACTTTCTTTACCAACTCCATGGTTGTTTTACTTTTAATTTCCTCCAGGGTTTTGGGTAAACAATTTTTGGTTATTATTTTAGATTTTTTATAGTTTTTTTTAGTCCTGCCACCTGTCCATATTCACTAATCGTATCCATTAAATGCAATATTGTTTCATTTGGGTTCTCAAGAATAAACGAATGCGAATGCTAACAATTTATACGTTTCATCTTTAATTTTTAATCCTTCGATTAGATTATTTCTCCTTACCCTATCATTTAAGGACTCCAATGCAAATATAAACAACAGAGGTGACATTGGGCATCCTTGCCTAGATCCCTTTTGAATTTTTATATTATTAGTTAAATCACCGTTCATGATTATTTTCGCGTATTGGGTAGTGTAAAGGGATTTAACCATTTTATAGAAATATTGTCCACACTCCGCTTTTTTTAGTTTTTGTAATAAATTCCCACGACAAATTGTCGAAAGCTTTTTCTGCGTCTAAGAACAGTAACAG
>NW_015163662.1:225891-236657 GCF_001447785.1 Gekko japonicus | reverse complement strand
TTACTCGCAAATTATTCCTCATTTGTCTTTTAGGGAGGAAACCCATCTGATCTTGGTGAATTATTTAGGAAAGTACCTTTTTCATTCTATTTGCCAAAATTCCTGCGAATATCTTATAGTCAGCATTTAATAGTGATATGGGTCTGTAATTTTTAACGTCACTTAGATCTGAATTAGGCTTGGGAATTAAAGTAATTAACGCGTGATTCCATGACTCCGGAATTGTTTCCAATATCCCGATACCTTGGAGAGTATCCTTAAATACTAAACCTACCTCGTCCTCGAAAATTTTATAGAATTCCGCTGGAATCCCATCTGGGCCTGGGGCTTTGTTTTTTTTCTGTTTTTTAATAGTTTCAGACAGTTCAAACATTGTTATGGGTTCATTCAATATGTTCCTCTGCTGTTCATTAAATATATTCTTATCTTCTTTCAAATAATTTTGAATTAAGTCCTCATCCTGTTGGTCACCTTCATATAACTTCCTGTAAAAATTCTCTATTATTAATTTCAACTCCTGCAAATTAAATTTTTCTTCATTTTTGTCATTACGTAATTTAACTATTGTGCGTTTTGCCCTTTCTTTCCTCACTTTATACGCTAGCCATCTATTGGGTTTATTTATGTTCTCAAAATAATATTGCTTCGTGTATTCAATTTTTCTCTGAATTTCATAATTTAACAATAGATTCATTTTGTGATGGAGGAAATCTAGTTTAATTTTACCATTATTACCATTACTTGCATTCTTCATGTTATTTTCCTGCCTTTTAATTTGTTGTACTAATTGGTCATATTCCTTTTTTCTCTGTTTGTTTTTCCATTTGTTGTTCAGTCGCACAGTCGAGTCCGACTCTTCGCGACCCCATGGACGAGCTCTCTCCAGGCCTTCCGGTCTTCTGCCGTCCTCTGAAGTTGGCTCAACTTCATGTTCGTTGCATCGATGACACTGTCTAACCATCTCATCCTTTGCCGTCCCCGTCTTCTTTGACCTTCAATCTTTCCCAGCATCAGGGTCTTTTCCAGTGAGTGCTCCCTTCTCATTTGGTGGCCAAAGTATTTGAGCTTCAGTTTCATTATCTGGCCTTCCAGGGAACAGTCAGGGTTGATTTCTTTGAGGATTGACTGATTTGTTCTTCTTGCAGTCCAAGGGACTCTCAAGAGTCTTCTCCAGCACCATAGTTCAAAAGAATCTATTCTTCGGCGCTCGGCCTTCCTTATAGTCCAGCTCTCGCAGCCATACATGACTACTGGGAATACCATTGCTTTGACCATGCGGACTTTTGTTGGCAGGGTGATGTCTCTACTTTTTATCATGCTGTTTAGGTTCGCCATCGCTTTCCTCCCAAGGAGCAGGCGTGTTTTAATTTCATGGCTGCTGTCACAGTCTGCGGTGATCTGGGATCCCAGGAACGTGAAGTCTGTCACTACTTCCACAGCTTCCCCTTCTATTTGCCAAGGAGTGATGGGGCCGGATGCCATGATCTTAGTTTTTTTGATGTTGAGCTTCAAGCCCACTTTTGCGCTCTCCTCTTTTACTCTGAGCAAGAGGTTCTTTAGATCCACTTCACTTTCAGCCATTAGAGTGGTATCATCTGCATATCTGAGGTTGTTGATCTTTTCCATACACTTTGGCTAATAAAGCATCCTCTCATGTATGCTTTAAATGCGTCCCAAATGATTCCCCTGGGAGTATTAGCTGTATTATTTATTTTTAAAAATTCCCTCATTTCCTTTTTACATTTTTGGACAAATTTTTCGTCTTTAAGTAGTTGTGTGTTTATTGAGCTTCTATTGTTCTTGTATTCTTGTTTCAATGTCAGGAGTACAGGGCTGTGATCTGCGAATGTGTTTGGCATTATTTCACATTCCTTCACCTCTTTTATTATATCTGCTGAATACCATATCATATCGATCCTAGACCATGTTCTGTGCTGAGTAGAGTAGTATGTATAATCCCTTTCTTGCCCATTTCTAGTTCTCCAAACGTCTATTAAATTATGTTCCTCCACTATTTGCATGAAACTCTTTGGTAGAACCCCTCCTGTTTTGGTTCTTTTCCTAATTTTTTTCCTATCTATTACTGCATCTAGTACCGTGTTGTAATCCCCCGCTATACAAATACTGTTGGCTGAAGTTTGGTTAACAATTGTTTGCAATCTTAAAAAGGCCTTTTGATTTTGATTAGGTGCGTAAATATTAATTAATAGGGTCTTTCTCCCATTTCTCGTAATTGTAATGGCTGCTATTCTACCATCTTCTGATCCAAACACCTATTCAGGTTCCAAAGAATCTTTAACATAAATCACAACCCCTCTTTTCTTTTCTTCCGCTGCGGCAATAAAAGCTTTACCTAACTTTTTACACTCTAAATGTTTAATATCATCTTTTTTAAATATGTGTCTCCTGCATACATATTATATCTGCTTTAAGTTTCTGTAGCTGGTGGAATGTTTTCCTTCTTTTATGTGTGCTGTTTAGACCATTTATGTTAATTGAAATAATGTTAAAATTATTACCTATTGTCATTTTCTAGATTTAATGTTTGTTCCCTCTACTTTTATATTTGAATCTTGTCAGAATCTGGTAGTTAGGTTTACTGGGTTTAGCTTTATTTTTCTTACTCTTTTGCCCTGTCTTTTTATATGTCTCGTGCGGTCTACTTTTCTCCTCTTCTTCTTCTTCCTCTTCACCCTCTTATTCTTCCTCTTCCATTTCTTCTTCCTCTTCGTCCTCCTCTTCTTCCTCTTCCTCTCTTTGTAGACCTAAATCCTCACCAAAATTTTCAAGGAAATTCTTTGCTTTAAACATAGAATCTATGCGGTATCTTTGACTGTTATATGTGAACAAGACACCTTCTGGAATCAACCAACGGAACATTATCCTATGTTCTGAAGAAGTGGAATTGGGCGCTCTCTCCAGGGCCAACTTGGACAAGGGCTCTGAGGCTTCAAGGGCTTTCTTCCACAACGCTGTCTTAGGTTTCGATGTCCTATCCCCCTGAGCTTTAGGGGTGAAGCGTTGGCAGGCCTTAAATGTGGAGACACTCAAAGAGAATAGACAAAGTTCGTGTTCTTCAGTTTGGGTCATCTGCACTCCATATCAGGAGCACTTCTCGAAAAGGGCACTCCATATCAGGAACACTTCTCGAAAAGGGACTCAGAAGCCGACGTAGCTTCAACCACTCTAAACAAAAAATCATCTCAACTGTAGCTGGAGGCTCCAAAACCACAACCTTCTCCTTCGACAGCAAAAGAGGAACTGAGGGTAGGGGGTGCGGCTGCGCAGCAGCACGTGGTCCCTGGGGATGGGAGCAGGCGTCCGGCTCTGGCACGCAGCGCCCCCTGAAGGACCTATCTGATGGCGACCTGCCCATGTCCAGTCCCCATGTGGAACTGCACAGAAGATCGATGATGAACAATGTTGCCTAGTTACCTGAGGCTGCTCCCACGGGGGGACTATGAGCCCCCACTGTATTTGGGAGTATCCTGTATGGCTCCCGTGTTCTTCCCCTTCAGACAGATCTTTTAAAAAATATCCAAACCTCCTTAAATCTGGCTCCTTGGGGAAATGCAAGGTAGGGAAGGGGTGCAGCTATGTTCCACCCATCCACACGCAGCTCATGAAAGGGCTTTTTTAACTTTCTCATCACCTGCGGGGGGGGGGGCAGAGAAAACGGTCTGTTTATTGGCCACCCACCCACAGGTGAGTAATGTCATGGCCCTGGAGCTCAGATTTACAACCTTAAAAGGGAAATGTGCAATGAAAAGGACATTAAAAAAAAGGTGGGAATTTAGGAAACTTCATGTATAGATTGAATATCAGTATTCAATTGCTGATGTAAAAAACAAACCAACAAACAAGGCCCCTGGTGGTGGGGGAGACAAAATGGCTGCCGTGGAGACTTTGTCTGGGGAAACAGCTGCTGTGTGGGCTGGGCTGGACTGGGAGAATCCAAACTTTCCCATCCACAGAGCAGCCCTTCAGGACTTGCTGTGGTCTCTTCTAAAACTTCACAGTGAGGTGGGTTTGGAAAAAAGGGGCAAGAATGCAGCATGATGCTGTGGGGAAGCAGCTTTGTAACTGGGGCAAATAACCTACATGGAAAAAATCATAGCTGCACATTAAGAGTGTTTAGACTGTTGCTCTTAATGGAAGTTTCAGCACTTAAGCAACAGAAATACAGACGGGTCAGTGGGGGCCTCACTCTGCTGATCTTTGCTGAGCTTGAAACTGAATGTATTGTACTGGATTGGCTCACCCGCCGTAATAGCCAGGCGGTTTCCCTTAAGGGTTCCTTTTGGCAAAATTATTTGCTTAAATATCTACATGTCCCCCAACATGCCATGAAATTGGAAGATGTTTTATGTAAGACCCCCTTGGGGCCTTAGCTAGTCAGAAGAAACCAGCAAATGTCCCGAGTAACCCGAAGAAAGCCAGGGGCCAGCTGAGCGTGTGGAGGCACCAGCTCTGGGTCTGGGATTTGTAGGAAAGGGAATCAAAGAAGACAGACAGACAGACAGACAGACAGACAGACAGACAGCCTCCCAATGTCCTTGCCCAGTACAAGGTTCAGCCACCCTTGGAACACACAGTATTCTGCTGTGGTCATCCCACCTTCAAAGGGGTATTATAGACCCTGAAAGGGTACAGAAAAGGGCAACCAAAATATGTCTGAGTTCCCTTCCTGTAAAGAAAAGCCAAATCATCCTTGGGGTGGGGGAGGGGGTTAGCTGCAAAAACATAGCAAAAAATGATAGGAACATGACAAAAGGTTAACAATTATGCATGGTGGGAAAAGAACTTTCTGTCCCTCTCTGTCTCATACAACTAGTCCCTGGTATCACCCACTGAAAGACTGGCAGGAGAGACCGGACAGAAAGTCCTGCTGCACACAATGCCTAATTAATGCCATTTACTTCCCCCTCGTGCTGTGATGGCCACTGGCTTGGACTGCGTTAAGGGGAGATTAGAGAAAATGCTGGGGAGGAACTGGTTCTCAACAGAAGAGCATGGAAAAGGTTTAATCCCTGGCACCTCCAGCTTGGAGAGATGCCACTAGCTGGAGTGGGATGGGACAAATGACTCCCACTCCACTCCGGATGCATCGGCAGCTCTTGCTCAGGTGGCCCGTGGACAGGGATCCATGGACTCTCTGAAGCCACTGCAGCAGCAAACAGTACCATGGTGTCATGAGCAGGGCTATTTTGGGGCAGGAACGCACAGGAACGGAATTCCGGCTGGCTTCAGAGTTGGCTACGCCCACTACAGCCAAAACCTCTGTGTGCCTGGCTACAGAGGGAAGGCCTGGAGAGTGACACACACCCCCGGCGACTCCAAGGCAGGTGGGCCAAGGGGCCCCCTGGAAGGATCGGGGACGCATTTAAATGCCTTCCCATGCCTTCCCCGGCCTGTCCAAGGGCTGACTTGCCCGGGCTCCCCACAGCAGCTCCCTTCCCTCCAAGGGCTGGCTTGTCTGGGCTACTTGCAGCCGCGGGGTGCCCGGGCAAGCCAAGGGAAGGCATGGGGTGTGGCCTAATATGCTAATGAGTTTCTGCTGTTGGGTGTGGCCTATTATGCTAATGAGTTCCTGCTGGGCTTTTTCTACAAAAAAAGCCCTGGCATGAGGCACAGAATATACATGAGTGGGGCAATTTATTTGCCAAAAATGGCCACTAGTGGTAAGCTCTGAAAGACCAGCTGAATGGGCATGCTGAGTGGAGCCAACCTTCAACATACCTGGACTTCTGTCACAGCAGAGCTTATGGGGCTGACTCGAGAGGCAACTAGAGCCAGCCATATTTCCTAAGGTCAAAAAGTACTTGGACTGGGGCCATGACATTGGAGCCAGACATTTAACCCTTTCTTTCCTGCGTTTCTCTCCTTGAAAATCGGGCTACCTAACTTGGCAGATGGGGGAGAAGAACGACAACAACTATCTGCCTTGCCTTTTTTACACACACACACACACACACACACACACACACACACACACACACACACTGGATTTCTAGCAGGAAAAGAGCAGAGAGGAAAAGGATGCTGACAAGTGAATCAGTGAGAGAGGAGGAGGAGGAGGGGAAAGCTGCAGCTCACGTCCTTCTGCCCCACGCCCAGGAGGGCAGGGAGGGGGCCTCCCATGGGATGCTGCTGTGCACCGGAGAGCATCTCCCAAGCCCGGTGTGACAAAGACAATCTGCTGCTCTTCTCCAAGTCTGGAGCTGCACATTTGATTAGCTTGTACTTTTTGTGCTACAAAAGTGCTTTTCTTTACATCAGCCTGAAATCAAATGCAGTCCTGGTGAGCACACTCAAGCCAGCAAAAACTAGTGGGCCTATCAACTTGCGTGGTGGCACACCGACCGCACCATGTTGCCTTTGTGGAGGTGGTGTCTCCACAAGACACGTGGCAGCCTGGAAATCAGCTCTGCTGTCTTGGATGCTCTCCGTGTCACCAGGCAAGCAGCAACCAAGCACATTTCTTAAAATTCTGGAGGGGTTCTTTGTCATCTTTTGGGCATGGAATAGCGGTCACTGAGGGGGTGGATGGGGAGGTATTTGAGACGACGGAAGAAGCCACCTACGACAACCTGATCAAGGTCCTAAACGGGTACTACGCTCCGAAGCCCTCAGTCATGGCCATGTGCATGGATTTCTTTGCGCGAATCCAGAAATCCGGCGAGGCCACCCGGGGCTGGCCATAGATTGCGAATTTCCCGATATGGAGGACTGCTGAACCAGTTTGTGTGGGGGATCCAGGAATCAAAACTCAGGCGTAAGTTAGTTGGCCTCGACGAATGCAAACTTGAGAAGACCCTCCAGACAGCCACGACTTTCGAGAAGGCCCAATGGGATCAACAGGCCGCCACCGCTCACCAGGCCATCACCACCCCGGACTCCAATGGTTCCGACAACGAGAACATCCACCAAGTACAACGACCGGCTCGGCCCGAGGACTGCAATTCAAGCACCCCGACAACCCGTTCAGCCTGAACCAGCTGCAGAGAGAAGCACAAGCGCCGTTCCTGCCGCTTCCGTGACACGATCTGCCAGACCTATGGGAAGGCCAGCCATCTCGCACGTGTCTGCCGTTCCAACAGGCACCCGCGAAGAAAGACAGTGTATGCAGCCTCATTGGACCTGAACTCCCTGGCAATCAACCACCACCAGCACCAGGTATTGAATTTGCCCCCTGTAATACAAGAACTTTAACGGACTTCTAGAGCTGGTGGTGGTGGAAAGGAGGCTCACCAGCTTACTGGGCCCTTCGTGGTTTTGGCCCCTGGGGTTCGGGGTGACGGGGATGAACCAGGTTTGGACTCAGGATTTTAACGGGACTGTGCTTAGGCATTTAAGTGAAGCGGGATTGAAGGTCAAGCAGGAGAAATGTCTGCTGGGAGTACCACGGGTAGAGTTCCTGGGGTTTGCCATAGACACTCAGGGCATCCATCCTACCCCCAAGAAGGTCCATGCTATCATGGAGGCACCCATCCCGTCTTCCAAATCGGAACTGCAGGTGTTCTTAGGACTTCTGAATTTCTATCATGCCTTCTTGCCTCACAAAGCCGCAGTTGCAGAACCCCTCCACAGGCTACTGAACAAGCACGCCCCATGGTCCTGTGGCACCACACAGACCGCCGCTTTCAAGGCAGTAAAGGATCTCTTAGTGTCTAATGCAGTCTTCACACACTTTAATGAGGCGCTGCCAGTGGTACTAGCGTGCAATGCTTCCCCTTACGGGGTGGGGGTGGTCCTAGGACATACGCTGGCCGACAGCAGGGAAGTGCCTATAGCATACTGCTCCTGCACACTGTCACCATCGGAGCGCAACTATGCGCAAATAGATAAGGAAGCTCTGGCAATCATGGCAGGGGTTAAGAAGTTTCATAACTACTTGTACGGGAGACCCTTTACAGTCATCACCGACCACAAACCGCTGCTGGGATTGCTGACCCCCGATTGCCAAACCCCCCAGATGCTCTCTCCCCGGGTCCTGCATTGGTCAATTTTCCTTGCAGGCTACCAGTATGCCCTCCAGCACTGGCCCAGCAAGACGATAGGCCATGCCAATGCCCTCAGCTGCCTGCCCCTGTCCTCGTGCGACCCTGCCCCTGCCCCGGCACACCACATCGCTCTGTTAGAGGACCTGCCCGACCATCTGGTCCAGGTCTCGGAGGTCTCCCAGCACACCACCCGGGACTGCATCTTGTCCTGGGTCTTGGACTGGGTGGTGAGGGGGTGGCCTACCGGCTTGGTGGGGCCCAATTTCACGGCATTCGTCTCTAGGAAGGGGGAAATATCGTCACACAAAGGATGCCTACTGTGGGGTGGTCGGGTAGTAGTGCCCACGCCCCTGCGCAAACGGATGATCGAGGTGCTGCATGAGACCCACCCCGGGATAGTGCGCATGAAGGCACTAGCCTGGAGCTATGAATGGTGGCCGGGCCTCGACAATGAGATTGAGGACTGAGTAAAGAGGTGCCAGAGATGTCCGGAGTCGCAACCGGAGCCACCAAAAGCACAAGTCCGGCCCTGGGAATTTTCACACAAACCCTGGGCCCGGCTTCACCTGGATTTTGCGGGGTCTTTCCAAGGACAAATATTTTTATATTGGTTGATGCATACACGAAGTGGCTAGAGGTAGTCCCCGTAGCTTCCACATTGTCCAGATCTGCCATCCGCACAATGTGGCGGATTTTTAGCACACACAGGCTACCCGACACATTGGTCACGGACAATGGGACAGCATTCACGTCCACCGAATTATTGGAATTCACACAATACTATGGCATCCGGCATGTAAGCTCAGCCCCGTTCCATCCAGCCACCAATGGCCAGGCGGAGCGCATGGTCAGGACAACTAAGGATGCACTCCGCCGCATGGATCCTGGGGATTGGGAATACAAGTTGGCGGTCTTCTTGTTTGGACAGCGCATGACCCCCCATACCACCCCAGGTCGCTGCCCAGCTGAGCCCCTCATGGGCCGGCACCTCACCACTCGGTTAGACCATCTTCACCCAGACCAGGCTCCAGAATATGATACAGCTAACCAGGACCAAGCGGCATGTAAGCTCAGCCCCGTTCCATCCAGCCACCAATGGCCAGGCGGAGCGCATGGTCAGGACAACTAAGGATGCACTCCGCTGCATGGATCCTGGGGATTGGGAATACAAGTTGGCGGTCTTCTTGTTTGGACAGCGCATGACCCCCCATACCACCCCAGGTCGCTGCCCAGCTGAGCCCCTCATGGGCCGGCACCTCACCACTCGGTTAGACCATCTTCACCCAGACCAGGCTCCAGAATATGATACAGCTAACCAGGACCAAGCGGCCGCCAGAGGGTTCTTCCCAGGGGCCCTGGTATACGCCAGAAACTATGCCCGGGGCCCCGTGTGGATCCCCGCCAAAATAGTACAGGTCATGGGACCGCGCACTTATGAGATATCCTGTAAAGACAGGCAGTTGCTCAAAAGGCATATTGACCAGGTGCGCCTCCAGCTCACCAACTCCAATCCCAAGGCTCCCAAAGACAGCGAAGTCAAGAAAGCCAGCCCAAAGGAGCCGGCAGGCCCCGCTCACCCATCAGCTCCCACAAGTGCCCCACACCGACCCCCAGTGGTATGCCCATCGAGCTCGAAGTCCCAACTGCACCTCAAGGACTTGCAAGTCCGACTCCAGAAGCGCAGACACACAGCCCGGAGGTGTGCCATTCCTCAAAAGCACGGCGCAAACCCAACTATCTCAAAGACTGCGTCTGCTAGGGAATGGTCCAGACCATGGGGGGAAGGGTGTTGTGTTCTGACAGAGACCGCACACGTGGTCGAACCAAGAACGTGGTCTCCTGAACAACCAGAGCTTCGCTCCTAGAAACAATAGGGACAGAGGATCCTGGAAACAGCCTATCGGCTAATCCGGATCCTCAAAGGATATTTAATGGAGGTTAATGTAAATAAGCCAATCACGGGTGTGTGTGTGCGTGTGTGTGTGTGTGGGTGGGTGGGGTTCTGTGTGTGCATTTAAGCAGCCCTCGGGCTTGCCCTTGTATCTCAAGTTCTTGAAATCACTAAGTAAAGTATGAGCTGAAATCACTCAACGATGCGTCAGTCTCAGTACTTTATACAGCTCAAAATGGCGTTTGCCTTTTTAGCTACGGCATCACACTGCTGACTCATGTTCAGTGTATGGTGCACTAAGACCCCTGGATCCTTTTCGCGCCTGGGACTGAAGTGAAGGTGGTGGCCGGCAGGCTCTCCCCCATTTCTTCTGTTCCTCGTGCCTGACACTCCACGGGTGCCACCAGCACGACAAACATCTCCAAAACCTGAGGGAGACAAAGAGCACATGCTTTGGCCTTTCAGTGGCTCCTGAGGCTACTTTGTTCCAAACAAGTTTTTTTCCAGACATAAAAGCCAGCTAACAACCCTGTAGAAAGAAATGTTCAAAGGGACATTTTTATGGCACCTTCAAAATTCACTGCAGGCATCAGTGCTGTGCTGCTGACAACTGCTGGGAGTCTTCCGTTCACCAAAGGGATGTTTAGTTACAGGATTCAGCAAAAGGAATCCATTGCAAGACTTTGGCAGCTTTTATAGTGCTAAAATTATAATTTTATTCTACCGGAAACTTGTACGAACCTATGTTTGTTTACACTCTTGCACAATCAATTCAAAAGCCTTGGCAAAATAATGATTTACAAGTTGGGGTCCTGCAAGAACTCATCAGGAAGTGGCCTCCACTCCTCCCCCACGCCCCCCCCCACTGGCTG
>NW_015163662.1:222714-225861 GCF_001447785.1 Gekko japonicus | reverse complement strand
TCTTTCCCTCCCCCCCTCCCCCATCGCCCACTCTCCTGAGTTTTTTTCCTTCCCGTCTCCTTTCCTAACTGCACTTCCCCTGTGTCCATCCTCTCCTCCGTTGGCCACGTGTGATCCATTTGCTATTGTCTTCTCCTCCCACCTCCTCTGCTGCCACTCAGGCAACTTCTTCCTAGGTCACCAGCTCTGGCTCGGGAAATTCCTGGAGGGGGAGGGGAGTGAGCTCATGTCCTGGGATGCCACATCCTGTAATGTCATGTCGAGGTCAATGGACAGCTCCTCCAACCCCCCCTCCCTTCCTGTGAGGCTTCTTCCTCCCGTCAGAATTCAAATTTAAATATCCCTCCTCATATCACTTCCCTGCTGCCTTTTTCTCCCATCCTTTATCACTTGTAGGGTTCTGTGTGCCCTTTGAACCTAAATATTTGTGTTGGTAAAACTGGCTGCCACCCAATTACATTCCACTCAACCTAAAAAAAAACCCTCTGTCAAAATCTTCTTCAGGTTTTTCTTAGTATTAAAAAAGCCACTTCGAACACCCAAAGGAGGAGATCAGCTAACAGCAGTGCCAGCCCCCTCCCAATCCTCAAACTGTTTCTGTCCTTTACTGTCTTTACAGGCAACAGCAGATCAGTTGCACCTAGTCTCTGATATACCATAAAACGAGTGAAAGTCCTAGAGCCTCTGTACCCTCTGTAGCCACTCTAGGGTTTTTACTTCTCCTAGACTCTGCAGCATGCCATAGAGACCACCCTGAAAAATGTACCCTTTCCTCTGGATGAACTGATCTCTGTAGTCTGGAGATCCCATTGTAATTCTGGGAGAATTCCAGGCCCCTCTTGAGACCCTAGTGTTCCCTCTAAGCTGAGTTAGTGTGAGCCAGCTCACAGTTTTGTAGCCTCCGGCTCACACATATTTTGTCTTAGATCAGGAGGGATGGGGCTCCAGAGCAGACTAATTTATGCCGCAGCCAAATGGCTCACTGAGAACTTTTGCTCACAAGAAGGCTCCATAGTTTAGAGGGAGCATTGCAGAGTGACGACCCTGTTCCTTCCTTCCTCAGTCTTCCAGCCGTGGCGACAGAAGGTGAGGCTGTGGGGCTCCCTCCCTCAGATCCATCTTTCCTCCTCGTACCACAGTTAAGTGTTACATGAGCACAGATCTTAGTCACACCAACCCGCTTCAAACCTCCCCCTCTTGACCAGGTTAAAACTTGTTAAGAGGAAACTGGTTGGCATCAATCAGATCAGACACGGGTGGGTAAGCGGAGGAAGAACACCCCCCCCCCCAGGGCCTGCATCTGACCTCGTCGCTGTGGGTAAGACCTCTTAGCTATGACTGAGCCACCCATGGTGTTCCTTCTGCACCGCCCCACTTGTCCAGAGCTGTGGCAGAACAAGAGCAAGCTTCTCCCTGCTTGAGATAACAAACACAGCTTCACTTCATTTAGCAAAAGTTGGCAGAAGAAACAGGCAGGCATCTGCAGAGGACAAAGGACAGCCCCATGAGTCCTTGTAAAAAACAAGGTCACTTACCAACCATTGCGCTGACTTCTCCTGCCATTAATAAGTCTACCGTGCTGTTGTAGAGATTCACATCGATGATCCCTTTACGAATTGTTTCTCCTACTTTGGCTCCCAGCAACACTGACCCAGTAGTTTCAAAAACAGAAGCCAAAATGCAGGCCTGGCGCAGAGTAACCACCCCAGAACCCACAGCCGTACCAAAAGAATTGGCAACATCGTTTGCTCCAACAGAGAATGCCAAGATAAAAGCAATGATAAACCCCGCAATGACCATCCATAGGTATTCATCCAATGCCATTTTTCCAGGTGCGTTTCTTCTTTGTAAGTATTTAACTATACAAATCAGTAGAGCACAAAAACAGCTTTGGAAAGCGGATTCCTTGTAAACAATGAGTAGTCTCTGGAAAGTGCTGTGTGGTGTTGGAGCATGCAGAAACTGCTAACTGCTGATTTTCAGATTAATGTCAATACTGCTTCTTTGGATGGTTTCTGTCATCAATAAAACCCATTCCATATTTTGCTTCAATAGAATTATGGCTGCGATGCTTCCTCCTGCAACAGAGAAAAATAGTTACAAGAGACAAAATGCAAATTGTTTAAATCCAATACAGGGATCGCACAATGACGTGTGGCGCTGCTGACAGCAAAGCTGTTCAGACAAGATTATAGTGTCCACTTAAAAAGCAGCAGGTTCTGCTTCATTATCCCTCCAAAACATTAGATTGATAAAAGAAGAGTTACCTTGCATTCCCCTAAAACCCTACTGCTACAAAGTTGGCAGAAAGTGGACAGCAACCTATCAGCCTGCCCTGTGCCTAGAAGCATCTGGGATTTTGCTCTCAGGCTGGAAAAGACTGACCTAGAACCAAATACCCTTTTTACAATCATTACCTATGTAATGAGACTGAAGTAATTATGAATACTCATAACACAGCCCTCTCCCTAACGAGAGCCAGTTTGGTGTAGTGGTTAAGAGCTGGTTGATTCCCCCCTCCTCCTCCACATGCAGCCAGCTGGGGGTGACCTTGGGTCAGTTACAAGTTCCTTCAGTGCTGTTCTCTCAAGGGCAGTTCTCAAAAGAGCTCTCTCAGCCCCACCTACCTCACAGGGTGTCTGTTGTAGGGAGGGGGAGGGAAAGGAGACTGTAAGCCGCTCTGACACTTTGAGTGATGGGCAGGGTATAAATCCAATCTCTTTTTCTTCTTCATCATCATCCCAAATGCAACTGATGTCATTTGATTGATTTGCACAGAAGTCAATACATTAAAACAGTGGTTTTCCACCTTTGGGGAGCCAGGATCAACCTATAACCACCCCGCCTGCACAGGGAGCAGCATGGGACCCACTGAGGGGCAAATGAGGGAAAGTCACCTGTAATCAGAATCAAGTGGAGAGAAACAGAAGGGGTGTGTGTGTGTGTGTGTGTGTGTGTACCATGGTGATGAATGAGCCAGCACAGGGAGGCTCAGAGGTCTCCCCTCCTCCTCTTCCTCCTAGGCTGAGCCACCCTGATAGTAAAATATGATTACCATCTCCAGTGCTTGTGGTGTGGATCCCCCCAACCGCACTGCGGGAAGAGGCATGGCTTTTTTGTATGTGGTGCCACCGGGGGGGGGGGGGG
>NW_015163662.1:163877-222507 GCF_001447785.1 Gekko japonicus | reverse complement strand
GGGGGGGGGGGTCTGTCATTCCCTGCCACGGCTTGCTCCTCTCTCTGCCATGGCCCCTAGGCTCCCTCAGACAAGAAAGGCTGCTCTGTGCAGGGCCTTGCTGCACACAGGCTGAAGGGCACCGACCTCATCATCACACAGCCAAAGATTTCCCATCACCTTCCATGACGGGCTGGGGCCTGTGTTCGAGCTAGAGATGCAAGATCAGAAATTCCAAAGCCTCCTATTAATGCTTAAAACTTTGCTACTTTAAAAAGTACTTATTCAAAATATTTATAACCCCGCCTTTCTCCAGGACATCCAGGACCCAAGGCACAACGACATAAATGTTATTTGAAAAAAAGAACAAACATTAAAGCAACAGCTATAAGAAGGCCTTAAAATCAGACCACCACAGCCTTTTGCTCCACCAGCAGGGCATTTATTCCCCCTTTGCTCAGGTTCAGGCGGCCCCCAAAGCTCTCTCGTGGCCTCTCCGGACAACCCTCCTGACCCCCCCCCCGAGGCTGTTCCAGGGGCAAGGGGCAGTGCCTGGAGAAGACCCAGCCTGGATCAATGCAGAACGCTCTGCAGACTACGAAGTACTAACAACATAGGCGGGCCTGGCTGCTCTCTCACAAATGAGGTCCCAAGCACCTACTCTAGCCATAGGCTTTCAGTTGGATAGCTGAATAAATCCTGGGAATGTGCCCAGATGTTCAACAGGTTCAGCTCATCCTGTAGCAAATACTTGCTACGTACACACCTAATGAACACCTGCCTGATGTGTCCATAAGCCATCAACCAATAATTTATCACAATTACGGACCAGCAGAATAAAACATGCATTAACAAAGTGGTCATGAGAATTTATAATCTTCCATTAAGATACACATTCTTAATGGAAGATTGTATATATATTCTTATGACCAATTGTTAATAATAAATATATATCATACATGTGTCACTGAACCAGCACTGTACCTTAGTGCGGTCTTGCAACTGCGCAGACTCCGGCAACTCTCTCCGAGATGCTGGACCCAAGGTCTGCCAGGAGAAAAGAGGTCCGGCACTCCTCTGATCTTCCAGGCCTACATCCACAAGAGACACTGAAGTTCAGCACTCAATGACCAGCCCACCACTCCATAAAGCTGGGCAGGGATTCCTTAAGCACAGACATGACCAGGGAAATGCAGATCGCCACTTCGGGGTCAGGAAGCAATTTTTCTCCAGGTCAGTTTGGCCAGGGATCCTGGAGGAGGTTTTTTTTGGTCACCTTTTGGGCATGGAAGTCACTGGTGTGTGTGTGTGTGGGGGGGGTATTTGTGAATTTCCTGCCTTGTGCAGGGGGTGGACTAGATGACCCTGGAGGTCCCTTCCAACTCTATGATTCCATGACTACCTCTTCACACGATTCTCATTGCATTTCATTGGTGCAAGAGAGTCACAGAGCCTGAACAGGGCCCACATGCATACATATTTTTTGTTTGCCCCATTTTGCAGACAGGACAAAACCGAGAGGTAGAGGAAGAGGTATCTGAAGGAACACAGAGGGTCAGAGGAATGAATTGCCAAGCATTGTCAAGAATTAGTTGTTGTAGATTTTCCGGGCTGTCTGGCCACGGTCTTGGCATTGTAGTACCTGATGTTTCGCCAGAAACTGTGACTGGCATCCTCAGAGGTATAACACAGAAATTTGTAACCACCAAGGTTACAACATCACAACCGGTCCCATTTTACAGATAAAGATCACCGAAGTGAAATAAGCAGAGGTCATTTCTTGGGGGAACGCGGGGGATCGCAGTTCCCCCGGGTGAGGTATGGGGGCGGGGCACATGACGAAGCCCCGCCCCCTGCTTCCGGCCGCCCCGCTTCCGGCCCTCATTCAGCCAGGAGGAGGCAGGAGAAGAGGGAGGGTAAGTTGCTTCCTCCCTGCCTCTCCCCACCCCTGCCTGCCTGGGGCAAGGGAGGGCCTTCGCGGGGCTTCCTTGCACTCCCGCCGGTCTTGCAGGTCCACCACCGGGCCCCTCATGGGGCTCGGCAGTGGAGCTGCAAGGCTGGCGGCGGCGGCCAGGACCGTTGGGGGCGGGATGTGTGGCCTTATGACACACTTCCGGTGATGTCAGGGAGTGTGGCATATGCTAATGAGTTATGCTAATGAGTTCCCCTAGCTCTTTTTCTACGAAACGACCCCTGGAAATAAGAATATGTTGCCATGGGCCAAGTTTAAACAGAAGTCTGCTTGGCTCAGCATGTGTTCCTGTAGTCCACAACCAAACTGGGGTTTTGCTGGTTCGCAAAGACTCCACATAATGAAAGCAGCATCAGGTGAAAATGCAAGAAACCCTCAACTTCTTCTGTTGCATGTTAAGACTATGCCACAGAATACTGATATGATATCAGACCGTTTTTCTGCAGCTCAGATGGTGATCACAAGGAATTGAGAAGCCCGATATTAAAACACGTATAAATCAAGTGTGGCAAGTAGCCAGGTTGTCTAAGCTGAGATTTTTCAGCTGACAGAGAGCAGGCAAAAGAACAAGCTGTTTTGGTAGCTAGTTTGGAAATCTTTCCTTAACTTTTGGAAAAGGAAACTTGGGTTAGATATTGACACATATAAACATTTTTCTTAAATATACTTTAATTACAGCAATGGTGTGGTTTTTCTACAAATGCTTTCCTCTAAGATTTTAATTTGTTGTGAGAGATATATTTCTTTGCACAACGTTTTGCATAATAATTTGGTTTTTTTAAGCTGCATTGACTTTTCTGGAACTTCAGAGTTTGAAGCTGAAAAATATCTTATTACCATCTGGCACTAGGCTGCCTTAATTCCATGCAATTTGATTTTAACAATGAGTAATTCCGAGCTGCGGTGGCTCAAGTGGTTAAGACGCTGAACTACAGGCTGTGAAAGGTCAGCAGTTCGAGACCCAAGTGTGCCGCATGACGGAGTGAGCTCCCGTCTCTAGTTCCAGCTCCTGCCAACCTAGCCGTTCGAAAGCAAGAAATTGCAAGTAGATAAATAGGTACCACTTCAGTGGGAAGGTAACAGCGTTCTGTGCACCTTGGGGTTTAGTCATGCCGGCCACATGACCACAGAGAAGTCTTCGGACAGCGCTGGCTCTTTGGCTTTGAAACGGAGATGAGCACTGCAACCCTAGAGTCGGATTCGACTGGCTTTTGAGCAAGGGAACCTTTACCTTTTTAATTCCGAGCTGCATGGAACATGAGACAACAAGAAGTGCTCTGCTGAGTTTGCCTGGCTGTTCATCTCAGTGGCTGCTGCCACTTCTCCAGATGTGTCAGGCAA
This sequence comes from Gekko japonicus, assembly GCF_001447785.1. Lineage (NCBI taxonomy): Eukaryota > Metazoa > Chordata > Lepidosauria > Squamata > Gekkonidae > Gekko > Gekko japonicus. The sequence goes on along the minus strand of NW_015163662.1, from coordinate 219,215 downwards.
GGAACTCATTAGGCCAGGCGCCAAGCTGCTGGGTGTACTCCACAGCCGCACGGAAGGAGCAAAGCACCACATGGCAGCAGAGGGCCTGATTTTAAGTGAACGCCATAGGGAAGGCTGTGGGGAATGAGGGCTGGTGCTAATCAGGCCTAGAAGTTATAGTTTAATTTTTTCCTATGTTTTTGGGAGCATGGATTAATCTGTAAGTGGCTTCTCTTAAACTGAAGGTTCCTTCCTGTGAAACCTCAGGCAGCATAGAAGACAGAAGATCGTGTGTGTGGCAAACCAAAGAATCCAACAGGTTTGCAGCAGATCTATTATCAGGAACATTTCACTTATGTGACCCATTATGTGTTGGGGGGGGTGTTCCCTTGCACTGGGCAGGAGGAATGTCAGAGGGGACCTGCGGTCGGCCATAGTGAGCGTTTAAGCTCAGTGAGCTTACCTTAGAGCTCTACCTCAATTGGTTCTTGGTCATGTTTGAAGCCATCCAGAATGTGTCAATAGCAAGAACTGAATTTAACAGAGAGGCAGGAGGGGAAACTGGTCCACACGGAGTAATGGTGGAGGAAAGGGCCATCCCGTTGCAGCTGAGCTCTGGCGACCCCATAGGGTTTCTAAGGCAAGAGATGTTCAGAGGTCATCTGCAATTGCCTGCCTCAGGGTAGAAACCCTGGACTTCCTTAGTGGTCTCCCATTTAAATACTAACCAGGGCCAACCCTCCTTAGCTTCCAAGATCTGATGAGATGAGGCTAGACTGGGTCATCCAGGTAAGGGGGGGGGGGCTGGTGATGTGTGTTCCCTCTTATCTCCTGACGCTCCATCACTCTGGAACCTTAGAAGTGCTTGGGGGAGACAGAACGGGGGCGGGGGGGGGCAGAGTATTGGAAAATTCAGCTCCCTCCCACAGGGGACAATAGTGATAATTATGTGACATCAGCTTGTGGCTGACTTACGGTGACCCTTCATGGGGTTTTCTGTGTAGCAACCCTGGACTTTCTTGGTGGTCTCCCATCCAAGTACTAACCAGGGCCGACCCTCCTTAGCTTCTGAGATCTGACCAGACTGGGCTACCCTGGGCCATCCAAGTCAGGTTGTGAGTAATATAGTGAAATATATTACAAGAGGAGCCTTGCAGCTTACTTGAAGGTTGGCAAAGTGTAATAACCAGCTGCATTATTACCATGGAATATGTCAGCACAAAGTTGTTGGGCAAGTTTTCAATGTTGGGGTGTCTGGGCAGTTTATTAAAAAAAAAACAAGACTTTTTTTTTTTTTTAAGCATTCTGATTACAACCATCAGAATATCACAGAGACATGGTGCACAAAATTTTATGAGGATTCATTTTTCTGCAGAAGATCTTCCATCTCTAAAGATTCACTATTTCATGAAAAAATGAATGGATGCCATTGAGAATACAATACTAAACATGCTTGATATTGTCAAAGTTGCAATTAATGTTTCAGGTGATTATCCCTAGGAACTGGATGACAGTGTGTGTGTGTGAGTGCGCTTATTGATTTGAACATTGGAAGTGGGAAATAAAACCACAAATACATATAATCATCAAAATTAAATAAAAAGTTATGAATTCACCTGATTGGCTGTTGTTGCCAGAGGCATTGCCTTTTACTCTTGGGTAGTCCCAAAGCAGGGGCGCCCCACTTTCTAACCTGAACCAAAGTCCCCAAAAGTCAAGCACTCTCAGCTCGAACCACAGTGTCAGCCTACAAGTACTCTGCAAAAAGGGATTTCATATTCAGGTGACAATAAAGGCAACCTCCAGTCTTCCCCCTCCACCCAGCAGAGATATGCTTATAGAATGACAATGAGTTCCAGCAGGTGAAGTATCTACATTTCTGAAGTCTATTCAGAGGCCACCTGGCAAATAGTCCTCTTCTCTCCAGTACCTCACCCAGCCCTGTTTTTCCATCCTGTGTCTATGTGTAAATTCTTTGTCTTTCCTGCTCTGTCCTTCAGGATACTGGGATAAACCAATCAATCATTCAAATGTTTAGCAATCTAATCAGGGACCCAGCTCCCATCTTTTGTCCGTATCTGGGAACCTATTCAACTGCCCTGGCAGGACCATTAGTGGTCAGAAAATCCATTCAACTAGCCCCAGTACAGTCATCAACACCTAGCTTAATCCAATCAAGATACTGTCAAATCTCAGCATAGCTTGACCCTGCCTCTCTGGAACTTTATTGGTTACATCCAGGCCTTGCCCATCCTGATTGTTCTCACCTGAGACCAGTCCCCAGGGCTGCCCATTGGTCTGCATTCCAATGGCTATATCCCAGCGAACACATGGCCTTTAGACCGTGTGCTTCTGCCATGATGCCAACTGGCAGTCCACCCCTAAACTCTCTGGGTTTAGGCCACAATCCTTTCTTCATGGGCCTCTGCACGTCTGGACAGGTTGTATCACCCCTCTATAAGCTATCAATCACTTCTGCTTCCTTAGTTCTGTATTGTGTGTGTGAATGTTTGAATATTGTTTGTATACGTGAGAATATTTAGTAAAGAAATCATTATTTTAGCCACCCAGTCTCTGTGTCTATTCCTGGGTTCTTGAGAATTCTGGTATACACAGGTCTGATCCTATAGTTAAGCCAATTGTATATTAATAATCATAATTCCCCGTCTTTATTAAATAATAGAGCAATTTGGCTAACACTGTGCAGGTCAAGTCAAAACCAAAGCTAAAATTCCTACTTTTCTGTGTCCTTTCACATTATAAAAGGGATACTGGAATCTCTCATCTGCTGTGGAACTGACAAGTAGAATAGATGATGCCATGGAGAGTGACAGTGAAACTGAGGTGCCCCACTGACCCCCCCACCCCCGTGGAAGAGAATTACATTCTGCTGAAACAGAAGAGTAAACAGCCAGGTCCACAGCCAATCAGGCACAGTTCTCTGGGTGTGCTGAAATCATAGTGCAATCCTATGAAGAGGATATGTCAAAATAAACATGCTAAATCATATCCTTATACTAATACCCAAGTGGCCCCGTCTGTGCGGATATCTAAATCCGCGCTCCGGGGCCACCTGGGGGGCAGGGAGATTTTTGGGCACACATGGGGCGGTCCCCAGGTGTGCACAAAAATACGAAACCTGTAAAAAAATATCGGGGGGATGTTTAAATCCCCCCGAAACTGACAGAGCGTCCCCTGTGCATGCGCAGGGGACGCTCTGCAGCGGGCCACGCCGCTGTCGTTTTGGAGCTGCCCGGGCAGGTGGGCGGGCGAGCGGGCGCTGCGAGGCCCGGCCGGCTGCAAGCCACCGGGCCTCGGACTGGAGCGGGGGTGGGTGAGAGGAGAGCAGCCTCGGTCCGGAGGGGGGGAGGGCAGTGAGGTCCCGGTTGACAATAAGCTGGGTTGGAGGGGGGGATATATCTCCATGGAGTGACTCATAGGCTCTGAATGGAGACGGTACAGATAATGGGAATGAGGACTTCCTTTTGAGACCCTCTTACATGTTGTTGTCCAGGTGGCCTGACCCCTCCCAAGATTCCAACGGTATGCACAGTACTGTATGTAATAACAGCAGCTCTAAAGAAGTGAACTCTTCTCTCAAGCTAATGTTTAGCATAATTAAAAAAAAATCTCATCATTCTTGGTCACCAGTTTTGTGTAGTGGTTAAGTGCACTCTCCCAGACTCTAATCTGGGAGAACCGGGGCGGGGGGGAAGGCAAGGGTGGGAACGAGGGGAGGGGTGGAGGAGACGGGGGAATCAGCGGGATGGGGGGTTCTTACCTCCTCCTGCTGCTTCCTCCTCTTCCTCCTCGGTGTGGAGCACACACCCCCGCGAGTATCGCGGGTCCGCCCCTTGTCACACTCTATTTAGGGCTTTGGATAATCTTCCTGGAAATTTTTAAATTAATTTTAAATTTTAAAATGCCACAACATTCACAAGCTTATTTTCATGAACATCAACAAAAAGATGGAAATCTTAGAATACTAAAAAAAAACCCCAACACATAAATCTGCCGCAGGAATTTCAGCAATTAAATGTACTGTTCCGGGGGGGGGAGGTGTCGTATTATCAACCTGCCCCAACCGACCTGCAGCTCTGTACACTCCCATAAACTTGCAGTTCTCCACTCATTATGAGTGCATTGTGCTTTAATAAAATCTAATTTTACTTTCTGACCCTCCTTATATTTTTATATTTATTTACATTGTAAATCTTTGGGAAGGGACTTGTTTTTCTAATACTGCACAAAGTGCTCAGTTTTTTAAAGCTCTAGACAATAAAACTCCCCCAAATTCAGAAATACTTTGCAGATAATTTTGGAATGGAAGCCAAGGATATAGGAGTATAGGAAGAGACCTGGTGGATCAGACCAGTGAGGGTCCATCTAGTGCAGCATCCTGTCTCACACACAGTGGCCAACCAGTTACTCTGGATGGCCAACAACAGGCCACAGAGGCTGAGGCCTTCCCATGGTGTTGCCTCCTGGCTCTGGGATTCAGAGGTTTAGTGCCTCTGAATATGGAGGTTTCCCTCAGTCACCATGGCTAGTAGCCATTGAGAGACTTATGAATCTATCCAATTCCCTTTTAAAGCTGTTTATTCCTGTGGCCATCACAGCACCCTCTGGCAGCGAATTCCACATTTTAATCACTCTTTGTGTAAAGTAGCATTTCCTTTTGTCCATCCTGAACCTACTGTCCATCAGTTTCACTGGATGCCCTTGCATTCTGGTATTTTGGGAGAGAGAGAGAAATGTACGTTTGTCTACTTTCTCCACCCCGTGCATAATGTTATAAACCTCTGTCGTGTCTCCCCTTAGTAATCTCTTTTCTAAACTGAAAAATACCAGACTCTTCAGCCTTTCCTCATAGAGTAACCAGAACTATGAACAGTATTCAAAAGGAGGCTACACCATAGATACATACAGGGGCACTACAATATCGGCCATTTTATTCTCAATTGTTTTTTCTAATAATTCCTAGCACAGAGTTTGCCTTTTTCGCCACTGCAGTACACTGGGTTGACACTTTCATTGAGCCCAAGATCTTTTTACCTCTCAGTCTCAGCAAGTTCAGACCCCATTAGCCTAGACTTGAAGTTGGGATTTTTTTCTCTCCCAATGTGCTTTACCTTACACTTACCAACACTGAACTTCATTTGCCACATTCTCACCCACTCACCCAGTTTGTGGAGGTCCTCTTGGAGCTCTTCACAGTCAGCCTTGGTTTTCACCATCCTGAATAATTTTGTATCAATATGTTCCTTGGCCACTACACTACTCATCACTAGTTCCAGATCATTTATGAATAAATGAAATAGTACCAGCTCCAATGCCGACCCTTATGAGACCCCTCTTCCCTCTACTATGAGAACTGTCCATTGATTCCTACTCTTTGTTTCCTATCATTTAACCACTTTTTAATCCGTAAGAAAACCTCTCATCTTATCCCGTGACTGCTAAGTTTACTCAGGAGTCTTTGGTGAGGTACTTTGTCAAAAGCCTTCTGAAAGTCCAGGTGTATAATGTCTTACCAGGTCACCGTTGTCTCCATACATGTTCACTTTCTCAAAGAACTCCAAAAGGCTGGTGAGACTTCCCTTTGCAGAAGCCATGCTGGTTTTGCCTCAGCAGGTTTTGTCCCTCTATGTCCCTAACCATTCTATCTTTGATTACAGTTTCTACTAATTTGCCTGGGACAGATGTTAGGCTGACTGGCTTGTAATTTCCTGGTTCCCCTCTGGATCCGGTTTTAAAAATTGGTGATAGGTTACATATATGGGTTAGTAGATCATCTTACATCTGTGTCATAGGTATGTGCCCCACACTTTCCACAGAAGCAAAAAAGTAATTGGACTTCTCTGCCATCTCCCCATCTTCCTTTAGCAATCCTTTTATTCCTTTGTCATCCAAAGACCCCATTGCTTCTCAGGCTGGTTTACTGCTCCGGCTATAATTTTAAAAAATAGTTTATAGTTTGTCTTGATGTTTTTAGCAACCCACTCCTCAAAATCTCTTTCGACATGCCTAATTATTGACTTAACATTTCTTTTGCCAGATCCTGTAGTCCCTCCAATTCATTGGGGCAGACCTTCCACTTTTTAAAAGAAATCTCTTTATTTTTTATAGCTTCCTTGACTTGCTTTGTTAACCACACAGGCCTTCTTTTAGACTTAGCAGTGCCTTTCCTAACCTGAGGAATGTATTCTATACTACAATTTGGGCTTCAATCAGTGTAGTTTTAAAAAGCTTCCAAGCAGCCTCTAGGGATTTGACTCCCTTGGGTTTCCCCTTCAGCTTTCTTTTTACTCTTCCCTTCATTTTTGTAAAGTTCCCTCTTTTGAAATCAAATGTCACAGTTGTGGACTTCAGGGGCAACTGTCCACTGACCTGAATGTAACAACCTCTCCATCTCTCACCAGGTCTTGAGACCCGCTCAGAACCAAGTCCAAGATCACTACCCCTCTGGTTGGCTCTGTGACTAACTGTTCCAGTGCACAGTCATTTATATTGTCTAGGAAATCTCAGAGGAGATGTTTTATTAAAACTGCACCATCCTATCAAACTGGGGAGAGAGATTTACAGCAGACACATTTACTCTCCTGACCACTCAGGAGGACATCCAAAGGAGAGGACATATCGGAACTCCAAGGGGAAGGGTTAAGAGGGACGGCTGCAGAGCCAAGTTCAGAGTCCAAGGGGACGGCAGCTGATTGCCAGCCAAGAGCAGAATGCCAGGCACAAAGGAAATAAGCAGACAGAGGGTGAATATTAATGGTTTATCCTTAAATTTCCTCTGAGGGAATCCAGGGCAAACCCTGCTAAATTACAGAGCTTGTTCATACATGGCAGCCAGCCCAGCAAATCTTTGCCAGTGTTTGATATTCTCAGCTCACAGGGCACCAACAGAAGTTCCATGCTGGAACTTCTTAATGTCTATACTTTGCCTGAAAAAACAATTAATACTACTCAAAGTTGCATCTGAATACACACACCAGGTATTTACGACAACAAAATATCTAATGGCAAGGAGAGTCAAACAGAAAATGTTAGTTTCCTTATTTTTTAATACCATAATAATTGGCATCTCAATATAGGCACAGCATAGAAGCCTAATGAGAAGCCGCAATAATTCAGAAGCAAGGTTACAAACAAGCACGTGTGCCCAAACACAAAGAATAAAGCAGGACTCCTCTTCCTTTGCCAACTTTTAACCAGGCAGCCATACAGAATAAGGAATCACTGCAGCAAGCTAAACCCAAGCACCCTGGCATAAAAGCTGGTGGTTATTTTGCAACAGTTGGCATGTAATCTGTGTTTAAGAACATAAGAGACGCCAATGTTGGATCAGGCCAAAGGCCCATCCAGTCCAACACTCTGTGTCACACAGTGGCCAGAAATACCAGTGCCATCAGGAGGTCCAGCAGTGGGGCCAGGACATTAGAAGCCCTCCCACTGTTGACCCCCCCCCCAAGCACCAAGAAGACAGAGCATCACTTGCCCCAGAGCCCCTAGCTATACCTTGTGGCTAATAGCCACTGATGGACCTCTGCTCCATATGCTTATCTAATTCCCTTTTGAAGCCGTCCATGCTTGTAGCACCCACCACTTCCTGTGGCAGTGAATTCCATGTGTTAATCACTCTTTGGGTGAAGAAGTACTTCCTTTTATCCGTTCTAACCCGACCGCTCTGCAGTTTCATGGAGTGCCCACGAGTTCTTGTATTGTGAGAAAGGGAGAAAAGTACCTCTTTCTTTACCTGCTCTTTCCCATGCATAATCTTATAAACCTCGATCATGTCACCCCTCAGTCGTCTTTTCTCCAAGCTAAAGAGCCCTAAGCGCTTTAACCTTTCCTCATAGGGAAAGTGTTCCAACCCTTTTATCATTCGAGTTGCCCTTTTCTGCACTTTTTCCAAAGCTATAATATCCTTTTTAAGGTGTGGTGCCCAGAACTGCACACAGTATTCCAAATGAGGTCTCACCATTGATTTATATAGGGGCATTATTATATTGGCTGATCTGTTTTCAATACCCTTCCTAATAATCCCCAGCATAGCATTGGCCTTCTTTATTGCAGTCACACACTGTCTCGACATTTTCAGTGAGTTATCCACTACAACTCCAAGATCTCTCTCTTGCTCAGTCTCTGCCAGTTCAGACCCCATCAATGTGTATTTATATTTAGGATTTTTGGCTCCAATGTGCATCACCTTGCACTTGGCCACATTGAACCCCATTTGCCATGTTGACGCCCACTCGCCCATCCTTGACAGATCCCCTTGGAGTGCCTCACAATCCTCACTGGTTTTCACCACCCTGAACAACTTTGTATCATCCGCAAATTTAGCCACTTCACTGCTTACTCCCATCTCCAAATCATTAATGAACAAGTTAAAAAGCAGTGGACCAAGTACTGATCCCTGCGGTACCCCACTGCTTACCACCCTCCACTGAGAAAATTGCCCACCTACACTCACTCTCTGTTTTCTATGAACTAGCCAGTTTTTGATCCATAAAAGGACTTGTCCTTCTATCCCATGATTTTTGAGCTTACTTAGGAGCCTTTGATGAGGAACTTTATCAAAAGCTTTCTGGAAGTCAAGGTAAATAATATCTATTGGATCCCCCTTGTCCACATGTTTGTTCACCCCCTCAAAGAACACTAACAGGTTAGTGAGACAAGATCTTCCCTTACAGAAACCGTGCTGAGTCTGCCTCAATAGGTTTTGTTCATCTATGTGCCTACTAATTCTTTCCTTAATAATGGTTTCCACCAATTTACCCGGTATCGACGTCAGACTGACTGGCCTGTAATTTCCCGGATCTCCTCTGGAACCCTTTTTAAAGATGGGAGTGACATTAGCTACCTTCCAATCCTCAGGAATGGAGGCAGATTTTAAGGAAAGATTACATATCTTTGTCAGGAGATCTACAAGTTCACATTTGAGTTCTTTCAGAACTCTCGGATGTATGCCATCTGGGCCTGGTGATTTTTCAGTTTTTAAGTTGTCTATCAGTTTTAGGACCTCCTCTCTCGTCACCTCAATCTGACTCAGGTCTTTCAACACCCCTCCTGAAATCAGTGGTTCTGGAGTGGGCAAGCACTTCTCATCTTCCACAGTGAAGACGGAGGCAAAAAATGCATTTAGCTTCTCAGCCATTTCCCTATCATCCTTCAATACTCCTTTTACCCCTTGGTCGTCCAAGGGCCCCACTGCCTCCCTGGCTGGTTTCCTGTTTCTAATGTATTTGAAGAAAGTTTTATTGTTGGTTTTTACGTTTTTTGCTATATGCTCCTCATATTCCCTTTTTGCCTGCCTGACCTCAGACTTGCATTTTATTTGCCATAGCCTGTGTTCCGTTTTATCAGCCTCACTGTGACTAGCTTTCCACTGCTTAAAGGAATTCTTTTTACTTTTTACAGCCTCCATTACTCTGTTTGTTAACCATGCAGGCTTTTTCCTATACCTGTTTGTGCCTTTCCTAACCTGCGGAATATATATTTTTTGAGCTTCTAGGATCGTAGTTTTAAATAGATCCCAAGCTTCCCCAATTGTTTTGACCCTTTCTACTTTTCCTTTCAGTTTCCTCCCCACGTGTCCCCTCATATCAGAGAAATTACCCCTTTTAAAGTTAAAAATGGTTGTGTGAGTCTTTTTGGCCAATTCTCTATTTGTACAAATGATGAACTCAACAACATTATGATCACTGTTTCCAAGCGGTGCAATCACTTTTACATCTCTCACCAGGTCTTGAGTGTTACTTAGGACCAAATCAAGGATCGCCTCTCCCCTGGTAGGTTCCGTGACCATCTGCTCCATAGCACAGTCATTTAGAGTGTCTAGAAACTCAATCTCTTTTTCCCGGCTAGAACACATATTGACCCAATCAATGTGTGGGTAGTTAAAATCACCTATTATTACACAGTGTTTTTGTCTAGTTGCTATCTTTAAGGCATTCATCATTTTATAATCCTCCTCTATCTTTTGATCTGGTGGGCGATAACAAACTCCCAGTGTTAAGTTTCCTTTTGGCCCCCCTATTTCAACCCATAGAACTTCCAGAAGCGAATCCAATTCACTTAGCCTCTCAATCTTTCTAGACTTTATACCCTCTCTGACATACAGAGCTACCCCACCTCCAACCCTTCCCCCCCTATCCTTCCGATATAATATATAACCGGGAATCACTGTGTCCCACTGATTTTCCTCATCCCACCAAGTTTCAGAAATACCCACAATGTCTATTTTTCCCTCTGACACCAAGCACTCCAACTCCCCGATTTTACCTCGGACACTTCTAGCATTTGTATAGAAACAGCTGTAATTTCCCTTACAAGTTAAGCCTGCATCCTTCCTCTTGCTATCTCGAGTCGTTGTCCGGCAGTCCATGTCACCAGCCATGGCCTCTGTGGACAATTTCAATCCACCTCCCTGTAGAAAAGCAACCGGTACCCCCTCACCTCTCTCAGATGAGCCAACCCGAACCAGAGACTTTTCATCTCCTGTCGGCTTTCCCCCAATATTCAGTTTAAAAGCTGCTCTGCCACCTTTTTGATTTTAAGTGCCAGCAGCCTGGTTCCTTCTCGGGACAAGTGGAGACCGTCTCGCCTGTACAGCTCCCTCTTGTTCCAAAAAGTATCCCAGTGCCTAACAAACCTGAACCCTTCCCCCCTACACCATCGTCTCATCCACGCATTGAGACTCCTGATCTCTGCCTGTCTCTCCGGCCCTGCGCGTGGAACAGGTAACACTTCTGAGAAGGCTACCTTGGAGGTCCTGGACCTAAGTTTCCTGCCCAGCAGCCTAAATTTCTGCTCCAGGACCTCACGACTGCATTTCCCCACATCGTTGGTGCCGACATGCACCACGACCACTGGCTCCTCCCCAGCACTATCTACCAGCCTATCTAAAACACGCGTATCTACCAGCCTATCTAAAACACGCGTAATGTCCGCTACCTTCGCACCAGTGTCCGCTACCTTCGCACCATTCATGTATTCAGATATTACCTATGTAACATGTTTTGCATTCTGTTCTAGTAGTATTAAAGAATTATCTGTCAACCAAATCTGGATTCTACTGTCAGACACAAGTAAATAAATTATGCGATTATTCTTTTTTAAGAGGCTGAACTCACAATAAAGTGCTTAAATTTAACTTACCATATCAGGCATGATAATTAAAATAGTTCTAGCCAAATTACATTCCTATATGGTTTCGAATTACTTGCAATAAGCCCAAGAATGATGCAAGGTTTAGAGTCCAAAATGTAAGGAGAATAAAATTAGCCTCACACACAAAAGAAATCATCTCCCAGGTCCTAAGTTCACCTACACAGCCTCACAGAGTTGAGTAGCAAACACTGGTACGCTGCCTTTTAGAAACTCACAGCTGCATGACTATCTCCAGCTACAAAATCGTTCAAAGGAATGCCTTCGCCAGCTTCTGTTGCTCAGGCTCCCTGACCCTTCCTCAAACACTGCACACTTTTCACATTTTAAACATACAGCCCTATATTGTGAGTCAACAATTTGTGCCCCAGTTTAGATGGCACATAAGGTTACATCCACTTGTATGCTCCTGGAGTAAACTTCACATTGCACTAAAAAGAGAGCAGTGCTGATGTTTAAGGCGGTTTGCTGCAATTCAAACATAGAACTGTATTTAAAGAGACTGATTCCCTGTCCCTACATGCTAATGATAATTTAAAGTACTTTTGCCAGGAGGGAGATTTTACCAACCACAACATAACCAGAGCCAAAACCTTCATAATTTCCCACTTCCAGTAAATATTAAAAATTCCAGGAAAAAACCCTTTCCATTAAAGGTTTTGTTGTTGTTTTTTAACTTACTCTGTGTGTCCCAGCTGTTTTAAGACCGAGAGGAGCCCATTTAATTCTTCAAGCAACTCTGCCTTGCTGGTCACAAATGCATTCCTCGGTCTAAAATAGATGTCCAGTCGTACTCAGCACAGAGCTCCCAAGTGAAGTGAACAGTCCCACAGCTCAGAGCAACCTGCACTTAAGCACTCCTGAGAGACCTGCAAACAAGACAACACTCAAAAGCATCGACCAGAGCTCTATATACACAAGGTAAAACGCTGCCAACTTGGGTGGGCACAGATCAGCACCGCATCGTGATTACAGGAGTCCAGCAAGCCAATCCCAGTGAAGCCCGTTTTGAAGAGGGTTCTCGGCAGTCCACGCCTCCCCTCCTCTGACCTCAGCCCATGAATGTAAGTCGAGAGCCGGTTTCCCTCTCTCTGTATCAGTCATTTCAAAGTCCACTCACAGAAAGGAAAACAGAACTGCCAACATGCTCCAAACTGGAATAGTGACATACAGCAAAGGTAAACAAGCAAAAAAACAACAACAAGCTTACACTAACAGCTGAAGAGCATCATGCTGAACAGGCAAAATTCTTCCAGTTTAATACACGGAGTAAAATAGTAGCACGAGTATGCAACTGCATGCTCTGACAAAGAGAGCTTTGACTCTGGAACGCTCACACTCCAAAAATCTTGTTGGTCTGCAAGGTGCTACTGGAGGACTCAAATCTAAGGGCATGCAATGCAATTTAAAATGAACCCCGGAAACCTACAAGTAAATGGGTAATTTAATCATGTCATCCAACATGAAGTGTAATTCTCAAAACTGAATCTGGTGGTGGTGGTGGAAAATGCCATCAAGTTGCAGCCAACCGACCAATGGTGACCCCTGAAGGGGTTTTCAAGGCAAGTGACATTCAGAGGTGGTTTGCCATTGCCTGCCTCTGCCTAGCAACCCTGGACTTCCTTGGTGGTCTCCCATCCAAGTACTAACCATGGCTTATTGTGCTTGGCTTTCCAAATCTGATGAGATCAGACTTCCGGTTTATGGCGACACGCTAGTGGACGCATCTCCCGGACCTTCCGGGGATGTGATCTGCACACCAGTGGATGGGAGGGCGACTGGTCGCCACCCCCACCCCGGAGCCTTGGTGAAAGGCTCCTAGCCATGGGGCTTTTGAAGGGTGGCCTCTTCGCCAGCGCGTTGCTGGGGAATTGAGGCGCCTTTCCGCCCCGACAGTTCTGCCACTGAGTGTCCATATGGAACTAGAGCCGCTGACTGGGACAAGCATCGGAGATCGGGCATTTGAAATGTATCCTGAGCAAGGTCATATGACCAACAATGAATAGTGAGTCGAGTTAAAGCGAATGATGGGAATTTAGAAAGAAAAGCACCCCCTGGGAACGGAGAGAAAAGCGAGCGGGAGAAAAGCGAGCGGGGGAGGGGCCCCTCCCATATGCACAAACGAAAAAGCGACCTACCAAGGGGGGAGCAAAAGCAAAACCGTTGAAATCTGTTTTAAGAGACTTACCAGAGCGCGGTCAGGTTTATGGGTAAATTTCAGAGACTTTAGCAAGTTTTTTTAAAAAGTAAACAATCCATAAAGATGGCGAGGAAGAAGATGGAGAGACAGACTGGCAAAAGTGAAACTAGCGGGGAGCATGAGCCCCTGACCGGAAGAGGTCACTGAGTTCTCTAAACAGCTGGCAGACTCTTTGTGCCCACTGCTGGACCAGATGACTAACATCAATCAACAGCTGACAACTTTAAATCGGAACCTTGCAACTCAGCAGCTCCAACTGACTGAAACTTCAAAAAAGACAGAGCAACAGCTGAGAAAGTGAAGGAAATGGACACCAAGAACAACAAAGTTAAGAAAAAAGTGCAAATGCTGGGGGGGAAAGCAGGCTTTGGACGAATCTCAATTTTTACAACTACAAATGGAGAAAGCAAATATGGTCCTCAGGTTCCAAGGGGTTCTAGAGACAAAAGATGAGAATCTAAAGCAACTTCTGAGTGACGCATTAGCCCCAGTAACAGATTTGAAAGCGGAATATCTTGTAAGCGAAATGGATGTGGTCTACAGGGCCTATTCCGTTTATATCAAGAAAAATAATCTACCTGGGGAGATAGTGGTCCGATTCTCGAAGAGAAACATAAGGGATTTAATTCTGAAAGCAACTACAGTAACACCCTTGAAAATGGGGAATAACACCATCCGGATCCTGAAAGACATCCCATTTGAAATAAGGCAAAATCCGGACTCCATGGCCGAGACGTATGTGCTCACCCAAGGGCCCCGAAGGGACAGCCAGTTTGATATGGGCTTTGCATCAGTGGGGGGGAACCATGGAAGCACCATGGGTGACAGAGAGGTCCAAGGCGCGAAGTGGCCACGTATCCCCGGACGAGGGATTGGAATGGGCCCACCGGCTGGAGGTGGCAGACCGGGAACGTCGCCAGCTAAGACGGGAGTTAAAGAAAGTAGTCCAGGCGATCCCGCAGTTGGTGGTCCAAGCCATAAGGGCTGAGAGGGAGGCACAGCTGATGGCTTCTGTTCTCCCCCACCCCAACCAGCTCCCCCACCACCATCCTGCCCAGCAGATGCGCCGGTGCCGGGACCAGCAGAGAGGCTGGCCCCAGAACCATGGCCAGGCAGCCCAAGGGGGCCCCTACACCACCGCCCAAAGGACCTGATTGAAGCCACGTTTGACGGTGACCCAAAGGAATTGTCATACTTCGTGGTTCGAGTGATGAAATTTGTGGAAAGGTCGGGCCACCTGTTCCCAGATTACAGCAGCCGAGTGGATGTGGTCGCTGCCCGCTTGCGAGGAGCAGCCACGGCTTGGTATGTCGGGTTACGTAACGCGAGGGGCTCGGAGCTGGCGAACTTGGACGCTTTCATGTGGGCGTCACGTGCCCAGTTTGAGGATCTGAATGCCGGGCCCAAAGTGAGGGCGTTCTTACACACCCTGAAGCAAGGGAAGCGGTCGGTGAGAGAATACTCCTCAGAGTTTAAGTTCCATACGGCCAAAGTCCAAAAATGGCCGGATCAAGTGCTGGCTGAGTTGTACCGGGTGGGACTGAATCCCCAGATCCGTGAGACGGTCCTACGTGCCATGGACCCGATCTCCCTCCCGGCATGGATGCAAGAGGCGGAGAGCGCGGAGACTCGCCTGAACACCCTGCGCCTGGACATTGCAACAGCGGGGGGTAAGCCTAACCCTCCCCAGCAGAAAGTGAAGTCGGCGCACCCCGTTGAGTCTACTCGAGAGCAACGGATGAGACAAGGGCTGTGCTTAAAGTGTGGGGAATGGGGCCATTTCGTGGCCGACTGTGGCGGAGCCAGTCCGGAAAAACAACCCAAGCCCGCGAAGAAGCCGGCGGGGGACCGGAATTTGCCAAGGTGCTGCAGGTTGCCCCGGAGGAAATTGAGGACGACTCAAGCGAGGAAGAGGGAACTGAGCCGGCGGGAAAAGGCCAGGTCCTGCTGTGAGAGGCGCGGAGCAGCAGGGCCCAATCCCGGAGGCGCCAAAAGCAGTGAGCAGCTACACCCCTCTATTTTTCGTGACTGTGACTCTTATTAACGCGATTATTGGGACTCACATTTGCGTGAGAGCCCTTATTGACTCGGGGTGTGGGAGGGACCTCATCAACCCCTCTTTGGTAACAGGGTTGGAGACGGGGGTGGTGAAGCTGCAAGACCCCTTGATTTCTACCCAAATGGATGGGTCCACCATGAAAGAACCATGTGAGTTTGAGACTGTCCCATTGCAAGTTGGGGTGGGGGACACTGGGAGGAACGTTCGTTTGTGATCACCCCAGCTGCCAGGTTCCCACTCGTTCTCGGGAAGGCCTGGTTGCATGGACATGACCCTTATATTCTGTGGGACGAAGGGAAGGTGCGATTCATCTCCCCTATGTGTCACTTGCACCGGTGAAACCCGCAGTGGGGTTTGCAGCCTACAGTGGAGAACCCTAGGGTTTGCTTGGCCCAAGACGAGCTGCTATCTATCCATCCCGAGTACTGGGATTTGGCCAGAGTTTTTGAAGAAGAGGAAGCTGACGAGCTCCCACCCCATAGACACTCGGACTGCAGCACTAAAATTCTACCGGGCCACAAATTGCGATGGGGCCAGCCGAGAAAGATGAACTGTGTAAGTTTATCGACAAGAACTTAGCCAGGGGTTTTATCCGACCGGTCTCCTCCCCATTTGCAGCCCCAGTACTGTTCTGGGGAAAAAAGGATGGGGGCTTGAGGTTGTGTACTGACTATCGAGGGTTGAACGTGGTGTCATCAACCAACGCCTACCCCATGCCTCTGATCAAAGATTTGTTCGCCGAAACAGCCAAAGGAAAGATCTTTTCGAAGTTAGATCTCCGGGATGCCTACTTCCTGGTCCACATACGGGAGGGGGATGAGCATAAGACTGCCTTTAACACACCACTGGGCCAGTTTGAATACCGAGTAATGCCCTTTGGTCTTCAGGGAGCCCCTGGGGTCTTCATGAACCTGATCAACGAGGTGTTGCACAAGCATTTGTTTCGGGGGGTCTCTTGTTTACTTGGATGATATCTTGCTGTATTCCCCCGACTTGCCTTCACACGTGAAATTGGTGAGGGAAGTTCTAACCACGTCGCACAAGCACAAGCTGTTTGTGAAACTCTCCAAGTGTGAGTTTCACAAGTCGCACACTGACTTCCTGGAATACCGAATATCAGATAAGGGGCTGGAAATGGACCCGGGGAAGGTGCGGGATGTGCTGGGGTGGGAAACCGCCCGCACCCGCCACCAATTACAAGCATTCCTCAGTTTTTTGAAGTTTTACAGAAATTTCCTGCCCAACTTTGCCCAGATCAGTTTGCCTCTCACTGACTTATTAAAAACGAAAGGAAAAAGGCCGGAGGCAACCAAACCAGGGGCAGCCCTGGCTTGGAGTAAAGAGTGCCAAGAAGCGTTTGAACGCCTCAAAGCCCTGTTCACATCAGAACCCGTCCTAGCCCACCCCGATGAAAATAAAAAATTCATCATGCACATTGATGCGTCAGATGTGGCCATGGGGGGGGGCAATCCTCCAAGAGGGAGAGGATGGATTAATGTATCCCTTAGCTTACATGTCGAGAAAGTTCAATGACATGGAGCGTAACTGGTAGGTGTGGGAGAAAGAAGTGGGGGCAATCCGCCTTGCGCTTGCTACCTGGCGGCATTGGCTGGAGGGAGCACAGGTTCTTTTTGAGGTGTGGACTGATCACAAGAACTTGGAAATGCTAAGAACGCCTCGCAGCCTCAATGCAAAACAGCTCCGGTGGGCCGATTTCTTTTCCAAGTTTCAGTTTACGCTTCACCTTTTTTCGGGTTCTGCAAAATCCCTCGCCGACACCCTGTCCCGCCTCTCACAACATGACAGCAAAAGGGAGGTCATCTTAGACTCGGTGTTCATGCCCTCCCACCTGGGCGGGGCGGTGACTATGCGTAGCCAGGCAGGCCCATCCTCATCCCCTACGTCACCGACACCCCAGCCCCCACCACCGGCTGAAACGGGCAGGAAAACATGGCACAGTAAATTCACCTCCGCCTTCTCGGAGGGCGACAGGGCGGTGGTGGAGGCAGAAGGGGATTTCGAACTCAGATCCGATGGCTGTTGGTACCGCAGAAACAAACTGTTTGTTCCACTCTCCCTGTGGGGGTAAGTACTGCATGCAGTGCACGGCTCGAAGCTGAATGGCCACTGAGGTGTGTTAAAAGCTCTCCCAAACCAAGGCCAGGGCTTTCTCGGTGGCGGCTCCTACCTGGTGGAATGAGCTCCCGGCGGAGATCCGGGCCCTGCGGGACCTTGTACAGTTCCGCAGGGCCTGCAAGACGGAGCTCTTCCGCCAGGCTTTCGAGTAGGAGCCGCCGCCACTGCCACTATACCATCTTCGTGGCGGGATTTACCATCTACCTGGCCTTGGGTACGGAGAGATGCCGTCCTGAAGAGGAGCCCCGCGCCGCCCTGAAGACGAGCCCCGCGCTCCGACTTTTACATCGTCGGCCGCCAGTGAGGATCGACCATCTTGAACTTTCTTAAAATTGAACTGTAGAGCACCATTTTAGTTAAATCAAATCAAGATGTATTTGAAGTTTTAATGTAACATGTGTTTTATTCTCGGCGCTTGCCGCTTGTTTGCTGCCCTGAGCCGTACGGGTAGGGCAGGATATAAATCCCAGAATAAATAAATAAATTAAATAAATCCCTTCAGCTCATGCAACGACAATTCTGGTGGCCGCAAATGCGGAAAGATTTATCTTTGTTTGTTAAGTCGTGCCAAATCTGTGCCATGAGTAAACCCTGGCCGGGGAAAACTCCAGGATTACTGCAACCACACCCGACTCCGAGCCGCCCATGGGAGGTAAATCCTTATTTTCTTCTGTAGTACTTCATTATCACTGACCTTGTAGATTGGCTGTGTAGTGTCTGGGCATCATGTAACCGTGGGATCACTTTCGATTCCCAGCTTCGGCTCTAACGGCCTGGGGCCCCTTCTCCCTCGCGCGGGAATCAGGCCTATGGGTGGGGTGTATGTGCATACGAATACCCTATATCCCATTGTGCTTGCAGAAACGTCGCCATTCTTCACAGTGACCATGTTACTGCATCTACAGCTCTGCAATAAAGTATAACCTTTCTAACAAGCGTGTACTCAGTTGTTGGCTGTGAAACCTGACAGTGAGTTCCGGAGATTGCAATTGGGAGAGACAGCCGAGGTTGCTAAAGAGGAAGATGACAGCAAATCTAGTGGCGAATTGGACTCTGTGTCTTCCAATGAGGACTCTGCTTCCGAAAAGGGGGTGGCTGCCCCCAAACGAGCATATCAATTGAGGATTAGAAAAGAAAAAAGAAAGTGAAGGCTGAAGGACTCTGAATTGTGCCTTAAAGCTTTTTAGTATAGACGATGCTTTTGAAGTTCTCTTTAAACAGTTAAATTAATGGATAAAAAGATAAATAATTTAGCGTAATCGCCTATGTTCAATGAAATACTAGCAATTTTAGATTAACACTTATACAAGCTGTTGTTATGATCTCCTATTCTTGGGGTTTTAGTTATTAGTGGTTTTCTTTTCTTTCTCCTTAGATGTAGTTTCCTCTCCCTATTTTTTCGTTGTAGTTTGTAGTCTATTAAAAATGCAATATGCAGGATGAAGTGGTGAAAAGTTCTACGATTACGTGGATGCAGGATATCGGATACATTTTAGATACAGACAACTGGTCTAAGATATGGAAATCTGTGAAATATTTAAGATCCATTCATAGGTGGCATTGGTCACCGGATAACTTGGCAAGATGTTATCCTAATCTATCAAAAAACTGTTGGAAATGTAAAAACAACGTAGGCACCTTTTATCACAGTTGGTGGAGGTGCGCCATGGCACAAAGGTATTGGCATAAGGTACATAATCTGTTAACAGATATGCTAGAGGTAGAAATACCTCTATCCCTAGAACTCTTTTTATTAAATATGGTACCTGATAAATATAGAGTGGACGAAAGATATGTTATTATATATATAATCACAGCGGCACATATTTTGTTTGCCAAATATTTGAAACAAGAAGGAATGCCCTCTAAAAGTGAACTAATTTATAAAATATTAGAGGTGGTAGAAATGGACAAATTATCTACAATTTTACAAAATAAAGATGAAGAAATGTTTAAAAATAGATGGAAAAAATTGTATAATGGGTTAGATAAGAACAAAATATACAAAATAGATAAATGTATGACTCCAAAAATGTTATTCTGTTGAACAAGATCTGTAAAAGTACTTTATAATGTACGGTTTTTTGAAATAATATATTTAAAAATGCAATAAAAAATCCCCTTCGGGGCGCACAAAAAAACAAAACCAAGTCTGATGAGATCTGGCTCACCTGGGCCATCGGTCAGGGCACGACTGAATATACTCTACCAGTATGCTGCATCTCAAATTCAGTATTTAAGTCAATGATCATTAAAGTAAGTCACTCATTTTGCACTCCAATGGGAAGCAGTTGCTCTGTCCTAAAAAGCATTATATGAAATCCGTGGCTATCCAAACAATTTATATTCAAAAGCAGTATGCATCAATTTCAAGAATACAAAGTTATTACATGATTTCACATTATCCTTTAAGTATATTGTCTTCAATGTACAAAATCTGGACAAACACACTATTATAAAGAGCTGTACTCAGGACTGCCCTTGAAAATTACTTAGAACAGGGGTATCGAACTCATTTGTTACAAGGGCTGGACCTGACATAAATGGGACTTTGTGGGGCCAGGCCATGTGTGTCATAAAATGTAATGCCAGGTAGCAGAGATATAAACTTTGTAAAAGATACAAACACAATTAAAGATATTTTTAACTTAAAATAAAAATATGCGTAAAACTCTTGCAATATTTTGTTTATTTAACAGTCTTTGATAACTGACACCTCCCAACCAACCACCACCCCAAAAAAGATGCCTGCCTAAAATGGAAAGGTGGGGGAACAGTGGGATTTGGCAATGCAAGAAAAAGCACAAGGATCACAGGAGAAACTAAAATATAAACTAAAAATATAACATGCTCTGAGTCTATGAACATGAAATGGCTGGGCATTGCAAGCTTCTCCCCCTCCCCCCCAGGTCTACTCAGAGTGGCAGTGGCTCTCCAGTGTAATGTCCCCCTTTGGCTGTGGGTTCCCAAGTTAGAGTACTTACTCAGGCACCCGTTCTCAGGGCCATTCAGCAGAGACAACCTGGCTCAAAATATCAATCCTGTATTTGCAAGGAGACAACTCCAGCAAACAGCAGCTTCCGCTATACAAACACTCGAAAGTGAAACTACCCGAGTTCCCTCCATCGAAATACATTGCAGCACAGCACAGGCAAAGTTACAAAGAAAATGCAGAATGGATTTCCCATTAAGGTCTACTCAGGGACTGGAATGACAGCCACCAGAGTGAAGTGACAGTCCCTGGGAGTAGCAGAAGCTTTCTGGGATTGGAAAGAGGGCCCTCAGAGTGGAATTCCATTCCCAGAATGCTGCTGTTACTCCCAGGGGCTGTCATTCCACTCTGAGTCCTGTTGTTCTGTTGCTAGGGACTGTATCTGGGTGCAGAGATCTTAATGGGAAAATCCATTCTGTGGCTCCGGTCACACGGGCCGGAAAACGCGGGGGGAAGCGTGGCTGTTTGCCCCGGGGCAAAATAACGCATGGTTGCGCGAGCAGACGTCCCGTGGAGGTCCCGTAGTTAGGGGGGAGGTGCCGATCACAGGACAATCCTGCGGCGCTGCAAAGAAGTGGGGCCGCGAGGCAAACGGGGTTGTGGGGTTTTTTTAAAACTCAAGTGTGCGCATGCTCCGTTGGGTGCTTGTGCGCATCCATGGAGACTTGGGAAAAAAACACCTTTTTGCGAGGGGACATGGGTGGGTGCCAGAACTACCACCGGAAACGCGATCAGACGTCCGGAAACTAGTACCTCGGAGGTACTAGTTTTTTACAGCGCATCTTCGGAGTGAAGCCTCGGGTGAGCCACGGGAGCTCTACGCTTCCCAGATGTGGCAGTGAGATCGCGCCCGGAAAATCCCCCTATCTTCCGTCTCTCTAGCATGCCTAATGCTCCGTGTGACCGCAGCCAGTATTTTCTTTCTAAGTTTGCAGGTCCAGAAGAGCATCCTGCAGAAGCAGGCAAAGACAAGCAGGAGGGAGCTGGGATCTTTGGCAGTCTCATGCTTCAAAGGGGGAGGACAGGAGGGGGAAGAGGGGGGAAGAAAAGAGCCCGGGCCGGATTAAAGCCATGGGTGGGCCGCTTCCAGCCCGCTGGACTTAGAAGTTTAAATTGGTACAGAATCTGGCAGCCTCTCTTTTGACTGGGACCAGTTACTATTTTCATATTAAGCTAAAAGAGGTATTGGCTTCTAATTTGCTTTCAAGACCAATTGAAGACACTGGGGTGTATTTATTAACAGCCTTTCCCAGCCCAGGACCCATAGATCTGAGGGACTACCCTGGATATCACCTGTGAACTTCAGTACCAGCTGTAGTCATCTCAACATCTTCTGATGGTGCCTCATTACAAATGGTTTGTCTTAAGGATACAAAGTGCATGGGTTTTTTTTAGTCACTGATCTCAATCTTTGGAATGAGCTTCTAATGTCAAGAATCCCAAATTCAAGAGATTCTTGGTACGGGCCAGCAGAGCACAAAATTACAAAAATCCTGGGGCCACACACTCACCAGACTTGGCACCTGCCATCAGCCCCTTGGACTACCCACACAGTCAGAAGCTAAGGGGCAAGCTTCT
The DNA here is from genome assembly GCF_001447785.1 of Gekko japonicus. Classification (NCBI taxonomy): domain Eukaryota; kingdom Metazoa; phylum Chordata; class Lepidosauria; order Squamata; family Gekkonidae; genus Gekko; species Gekko japonicus. The sequence goes on along the minus strand of NW_015163662.1, from coordinate 197,096 downwards.
AACCTTCCTGGGATTGATCAAGAATGTCAGCCCTGCAAAGGAAGCCACATGCAGAATGAGTTTCCATAACTATTAACCCGGTAGGTGGACTCTTAAGGTCTAAGGTACTGGAATAGGATTGAAGCACCTGAAGCAACAAGTATAATCAAAGGATATTTATTAAAGTGTGCAAGAATATTTCAAAAGAACATTAGCAGTGAGCATTAAAACAAAACAAAAAAACCCTACAGTTGACATACTACACATTAGGTCATTAATCCATAGCTACCACATGTTACCCTTCTGTCTAGAGAGCATCTTGTCAGGCAGAGCCTGGTCCATTTCAAGGTTAGCTCATCACCTCATGGTAGCTGTGGCTAGCTACAAACAAAGAACAAAAGACTTAACTTTCTTAAGGCCTAAGATTTGAGTGGGCTGGGCCCTCTTGCCCGACCAAAAGTCAGACCAGTGGAGTTATGTCGACGCGATCCTGTTACAGCAGGTGGCCCAGGAGGGGGAACCTTTATGGCGGGATGGAGGGGCTACCTGCAATCTAGCCCATCCCTTGTGTAGTGGACATCACAGCACCGAGGATGCAACGCCAAATCCTGTCCTAGTAAACAAATGATTTGTCTCTATACCTGAATTGTTATCCAAAAGTCACAAGGTTGATTTGCCAATCATTGAATCATAGAGCTGGAAGGGACCTCCAGGGTCATCTAGTCCAACCCCCTGCACAAGGCAGGAAATTCACAAATACCTCCCCCTCCACACCAGCAGTGACCACTGTTCCACGCCCAGAAGATTACAAAAAACCTCCAGGATTGCTTCCTGACCCCAAAGTGGCGATCAGCATTTCCCTGGGCATGTAAAAAAGGACCACAAGCACTAAGCACGGAGGCAACCTTTCCTGCCCACCCTCTCATGATCTGTCTTCAATACCAACAGCCAGTTATTTTCCATTTGGTCACTTCAACTCATTTGCAGGCCTAGGGATTAATATAAGAGGCCTGGTTTTTAATGAAAGTACAAGAAATTGAACTAAAGGTCCAATTTCTTGACATCTACAAGTATATTTTTGAGAGGACTTTTAGTTGAGGATTTAATTAATTAGGATGGTTATTTTTTACTTTATGGTTTATTGGTTGTTAGTCTATTTATTGCACAAATATAGTGATATTTCTATTATAAGCCTCCATCCTGGCCCTGTTCTGTGATATTAAGAACCTTCAAGTTGAAGATGATCAATATTGATTATGTTTCATTATCAGATAAGAAGGAAATTCTTGTCATGTCAACAGCTGATTGATTAAAATCAACCCATTGGTACCCAGAAGTTGAAGAGAGAGTATCTGCTAGTATTCTGAACTCTTTTGAGGTTAGAGACCTTCTTTCCTTTTGAGGTTAGAGACCTTCTTTCCTTGTATCAAAACTTGAAGGGTTCTGATTGTGTCTGAGAATTATTAGTTCAACTTTTAAAGTTGTTGAAACCTGCCTTTGTGGCACAGTCATATATATAATTAAATATCACAAAAAGAAAAAACTACTGGTTTGATAAAGAGTGTAGTCAATTAAAAATGTACAACAAAAAATTCTTAATTATTATAGGAAGACTTGTGATCCAAGATTTCTTATGAATCTATTTCAACATCAATCCAAATATAGGACAGTAATTCAAAAGAAGTGTGAAGCTGTAAGGAAAGCTTGGAGCTCACTTATTAGGGCCATTGAAAGTAACAATCTGAAGATCATCATATCCAGTACGGCGTGACGACGGGCAGGCGTTCGGTTAGCTCCGAGCCGCCCGATCCACTCTTGTTCTTTTTCGAGCCTCCCAGTGCTGGGAGAGCTCGACCTGCACTCCCAGCGAGAGTGCAGGAGCAGGGGGCTCCTTTCTGGTCCCTCCTGTAACCTGGCAATGCAGGGGGGTGATCAGAACTGCCCTGAAGCGGGAGCGAGAGATTGGAAAGAACACGGCCGCCATGTTCTGATTAGACGCTGCCACTCGGGGTTTTGTTTTTTTTTTATTTCCTGTTGGAATGATACATCACATTGAAAAGTTTATTTTGCACATATACTGGATGAGAGGACTATTATACCCCTTACGGATACTTCCCTGTTTGATGGAAAAACCGGCCGTGGAAATCTGTTTGGGATCTGAGAGTGACTGTGACGAACTTGATGGGGGTAAGAGACAATTTTCTGCTGAAAGTACAATTACCCTTTAAGAACCATATCTACAAATTTTGAAATATATTTGAATCTGCTGGATTGAAGAGTTGCATATATTGGAGTGTTGGAATAAAGAACAAAGAAATGGAGGCGGTGGATGGGAATGAAGAGATGGATGGAAATACTAAAGTTTGTGAGCCCATGTGGGAACAGTTTCAAAAAATCCTGGTAGAAGAAGTGAAGCATGCATTCAAATTGGCCTGTGAGAACATTCTGAGAAACCCCAAGAATGAAGTGTTGGAGGTGAAGGAAGATAAAGAAATAATAAAAGGAATGCAAAGGCGGGGTGAGGCGCAGGAACTAGAGCAGGAGAAAGAATTGCAGGTTATTCAGCCTTCACCTATAGAAGAAGAGACTCAGGAGGCAGATTTCTCTAAAAGTGTTTTGGAGGAACAAAGAAAATTAAAACCAGGAGCAATAAAAAAATGTCTGCCAAATTCACCTTGGAGAAAAAGGAAGAAGCCAATCAGAGGGAAAAAATCAAAGAAAAGAGTAAAGAAGTCTAATGGTGTCAAGCAATTAACTAAAAGGGAATATGGAGGAGACAATATGGAAATGAAAATGCAGGAATATAAGGACCGACGACACATGGAAGAGAATGGGAAAAATCAAGATAGAAAGGAACTGGATTATAGTATCATTGCAAGGATTGTTTTTGTAAATTAACAAGGTGTTCTTTCTTTTTCTTTTTCTATACTGTTAATGGGAATTCTAAAAGATTTTTTTCCCATTCATCTGTATTGAATTAATTAGTGGTGGTGTGATAGGAGAGCTGCTATAAAAGTACTTGTAATTTTGTTTGGATAATTTTACCATAAACTAATTGAAAATGAAATTTATTGTAGTATTCTCTTTCTTTGTACTGTTGTTAGGAAGTCTAAAAGATGGTTGTAATGAATTAATTAGTGGTGGTGTGATAGGAGAGTTGTTATAAGAATAAAATCTTGTATTTGAAATTTTGCGTTGATAATTTAACCATAAATTAACTGGAAATGAAAGTTATTGCAGGCAATAGCAATAATAATTGTAGTAATATGACTAAATAGATTATTATGTTTGTTATATTGTAATATAATTTATTTTTGTGAGGGTATTTGTGGCAGGGATGATAGGTAGTAATTTTCACTGTTGATGGGAAACTTAAAAGATGGTTGTAGTGTCTGAAATAGTAGTGGAAAGTAGTTATAGGTAGGTGTATGTAAGAATATAATTCTGTATGTGTAGTTTTATTTTTGTCACATTATTACAAATTAAGTGAAAATGACATTTATTGGTGGCATTAATAGTTTTAGTAGTAATATGATGTTGAGATGGTTTAAGAGTAATGGGTATGTTGTTTTGTTTTATTAATTGCTTTTGGTGATGGTATCTATATTTGGGAGCTCTTAAAGAGTCCCATGATTAGAGTGTAATTGAGGCTGAAAATAAGATGTGAGTACTCCAGGTGTGATTGTGTGTCCTAAAAATTAGAAAGAATTAAGTGGTTAAATATAGTGGTTAAATATAGCAGATGAATTTATAAAAAGTTATTTTGATATATAGATAAGAAAAAAGGAATAATGGTAGGAAAGCAGAGAAGGCAGTTGATATTTATGTTGACCAGAGTAAATGCTGAGGATCATGAGTGATGCAATGTGAAACTATAGTTGGTTAGTATAAGAACAGAAAGAATTTAAAAACTTGAGTATGTACAACCAAGCTGTTTGGTCAATGTGATGTACTGAGAAATGCTTGTAATGGTTTATGTGTATGTGTGTCTATTAAGCATAAAAATCCAATAAATATATATAAAAAAGAAAGTAACAATCTGAAGAAGAGTTGCTTCTGTATTAGTTTTAGAGCTTCCTTTGCCCCTTTCCCTTAAAATGTAGTATATAAAAGCAATAAAAAAATTTTTTTTAAGAAATTTGGGCAGTTGATGTCACCACCGTCATTTGATTCCAGGAAAGTATTGCGTGTTTGCATCTCTGCTCAAGTCTGGGAGCATTATCTTACTAGATTTTTTGCCTCATCAACTCTAAATGAGGTGACTTGGACCACTTGTGATAATTTTGCTCCCAGTTTTGAGTGATGAAGTTGAGAGTCTAATTAGAAAAAATGAAATCGGGCAAGGCAGTGGGATCAGATATGATCCCCTCTGAACTTTTCTGTTCTGACATAAGGTTTGGAGTAAATTGCTTGCGTCAGCGTTTTGTTATAAATCGGACACACAAAATTCCAGAGACCTGGAAAAGTGTGGTAATTGTCCCAGTAGGGAAAAGAATGGACCCTTCAAAGTATAGACCTATTAGCCTTTTATCTACATGGGGCAAATTATATGCATCCTGGCTTTTACACAGCCTTAAAGAGTGGGCTGATGGAAATAGAGTAATTGGACCAGATCAGGCCCTCTCTTGGTTTCACAGACTCCGTGCCAAAATCTCCCCTCCCCTCCTCCTCCCCATGTTTGGGTGTGGTTGCAACCCTGGTGGGAAGAGTAGGTCAAAGGGCCTTGAGGGAGCCCTGGTTGCCAGTCCATTATCATTTAGTTTATTTACTCCACTTCCTCACTTGCTGGGGGGGGGGAGATAAGAATTACTTTGCTGTGAGGAAAGTAGAAGTTATGAAAGCTAGAAAATAATTTGAGCTGCTCAGACAACCTTTTTTGGTTGCTGCAAGCGAGAAAGTGAGCTTTCTCATCCTTCTTTAGTTTTATTTTATTTTATCCAACAAAGTATTTTATTTATTACTTCGTTTGCGTTGTTGTGTGTTGTCCTGTGTGTGCCCACTGGGGCTGCAGCTGAGTTATTTTTGTTTTTAATTTTAACCTTATCTTGAGGTGTTTTGTTTTTTGTTTTAATTCTAACTTTATCTCAGTGGCATTGACCTTGAAGCAACAGGCAGCATTTGTAACACTGAAGATGCCTCAAGTCTTACTGTGTATCAGAGGAACTGAGGGGGAGTTCCCCACACCCCTTTTCTTTGTTCTTTCTCATTTATCTCTGGTAAAGCTGCCGCTGCTTGTGTCTTTTTTTTTTAGTCAACCGAGGGAGGCAAATAGATAATATTGTCAACTATACGGTCCTCCTCTTATTTGGAGAGCTCATCACAACCTAAGCAATCATAAGAACATAAGAGACGCCAATGTTGGATCAGGCCAAAGGCCCATCCAGTCCAACACTCTGTGTCACACAGTGGCCAGAAATACCAGGTGCCATCAGGAGGTCCACATTAAAAGCCCTCCCACTGTAAAATCTAAATTAGATTGTTTTATTTTTCCTATGCCTTTACCATTTTCCCATAATCCTTTTGATGTCTTACATGGAGACTTCCCCCTGCTATCCTTTGTGGGAGAGAAATCTGACCAGGTGGCCTTAAAACACACACCCCTCTGAAGGTGAGAAAGAGCGATCAGCTGTACCCCTTCTTGCTGAACAGACACTTCTAATCTCCTGCACTCTTAATCAGATCTCCTCTAAACTTGAAGGTATTGCAGAGCAACTCATCAAATTTGTAAGCCAGCCTCCCCTATTAAGTTATCCTCCTCACCGTTTAACCTTGAGTCAGCTTTCTAAAGTTTTAAGGAATCAGTCTACTCAAATTATATTGAAAATGTTTCTGTTTTGAGGTTACATTCCTTCTTGGAGCACAGTGAAAAAGGCTCAGTTAAACCTGCATAATTGTTAAATAGGCCTCCAGACTCATTAGATAGTCAGTATCTGAAATCTCAAGCCTGCCCTTGGCCAAGCTGCATTTATTACCTTGGCTGTAATCCCTGATGCTATTAGGGCCCACAGGAAACCTTTTTTAAAAAAACAACAACATGGAGTATACACAGTAAGGGTGTTTCAGATCGAAAAGTCCATATCAGTTAAGAAAAAGGACGAATCTCCTCAGTACCCCGATCCTCCTTTTAAGGATCAGTTAATGCTTATTACCCTATTTTCCTTGGAACACGACCTGGGATTAGAAGCCTCAGAAAAACATTGATCGAGTAGCACCAGATTGTAGCCCAGCCTGAAAGGCTAAAGACAATGTGACTTGAGAGATCTGATGACCGGGGCCCCAAAGAGTCCCACCATCTGCCGGAATCAGAAGCTTTGCTAGTTAATGCTGAAAAGATACAGGAGAGGAAGATCCATCAAGTGCATCGCTAGAAGGCAATAAATTCTAATAGAACACTGAAATATAACCCAGCTGATAAAATATTTCATTCCAGTTCTTTGAAACCTAGTTTACTGCTAGCTGATCCATTTGAACAGCAGCTGGGAGGACAATTCTCTCCCTGGCAACCATGTATCAGCCAAAAGAACTCCCCTTGTTTTAAGGGACAAAGAGACCGGAACCCGCACAGTACGATTCCACTGGCACTAAGAACTTAAAGACAGAAACTTAATTCACCCCTACAACTGGTTCACCCTTTCTAGAAGACTTTCTCACTCCCCAAGCAATATCTCCAGTTAAATCAACCAATCCACCAGTCCCTTTCTCCCCCATTCTCAAGCCAGTAACCAGTAATGTAGCGGTCCCTTGTGAGCCAGAGATCACTGAAATAAATAATTGACTCAGGAGAGATCAACGTATAATGATTATGTCTTGGGATCTGGCTGGTTGGCATAGTAAATCTTCAATTCCTGACTTGTGCCATGTTTTGTTTTTACAGGAAACCTGGGAGTTGAGTGATTTTAATATCCCAGGATTTATTACTTTTACCTGTCTGGCGGTTGGCTCAATTAAGGGTGGTCAGCCTAAAGGGGGTCTTGCTTGCTTGTCTGTTCTTACTTTCATTGGAAATTCTGGTTAAGGCGATAATGGCTGAGCCTCCCCTCGCTCTAACCATTTTGATGTGTATCAAAGGGCAATTATTTTCATTCACCTCAGTTTATCTTTACCTAACAAAGGAGCAAATGGAAAACAAATGGCAATTATTTCATAAACTCCTGAATAGCATAATTTGAGCTTACTCTATATTGGAGGTGATTTAAACACACATATCAGCCCATCAGACAACGTCTGGGTTACAGTTGCCACTACTGAGGCCAACTTAGATTTTTTTGGCCTTTTCTTTTCTGGCCCAAGAGAATAAAGTAAATTATGTCAACACGATTCTGCTATTTTTAATTCTTGATTTGGCCTTATTTATTATGAATGGCAGAATTGGGAAAGCGGCTCATCATTCTTCTCTGATTTTGGTTATAGCATTATTCATTACTTCCTGACTAATTATTTGGTACCTGATTTGGCAATTTCTTTTGAAGAAGGCAACTTTTGGGGGCAGTGATCCATCTTCCCTTCTGAGGTTACGACGACCAGCACCTCCTTTTCTGTGGGCCAACCCTACTGCTGAGTTAGTGCAAAGAGGGTACGAGATCCTGAGAAGGTTCAGGGGATTTGATGAAATAATACCGTCTATCCTGTATACTAGCTCGTTTCAAAGAATCCGTTCAGAAATCATTTGAGGAAATGATTCTTCAACAAATTCTTACTCAAATTTGGTGTCTATGCTTCATCCATATTTTATGAAACCTTTTGTTAAGCACTCTCCTATTAACACCTGGTTTGACTCTAGATTCAGAAAGGCTAAAGGTTAGTGATCCAAAAATGTCACTTCATACTGGTTCATTCCCCAAATTCTTTGACAGATCTTTTGATGGTAAAACGGGCTTAAAAGAATCTTGTGTATGAGCTTCTCAAAGTAAAGACTCAACCATATTCTGGGTGTTGGTTTCTGACTCAAATGGATTAAACAAATATTTTTCTAATGTTATACCAGCTGGAGTCTGGGAATCTTTCTTCTGAGAGGTATAAAGCAACTCTTTGGCTGATGGGAACAATGGCTATACCCCTGTGGCACACACCTTCCTGAATGCCCCCCCCCATCACCTATGAAGCCATTCCTGAGGCAGTTTGTAAGTTTTCTCCTAACAAGGCACCCAGCCCAGACAAGATTCCATTAGGAGTAATCAGAAATAACTTGAATTGGTGGGTGTCATTACTTGCCATGTTATTCACCCATATTAACAACACAAGCCACATCCCTACATCATTATGAGAGGGCATCATTGTCCCCGTTTATAAAACTGGCTCTAGGGCTGACCCAGCAAATTATCACCTTAATACTTTGCTGTCTGTATTAGGGAAGGTTTACACCTCCCTTTTGCTGGACAAATTGCAAGACTGAGTGCAGCAGTTTGGTCCAGAGCAAACTGGTTTCCGGCCAGGCCACAGTAGCTTAGATCATTGTGCGGTTCTTGCTCATTTAGCCTATAAATATTCAGTCCCTAGAGGAGTTCTTTCAGCTGCCTTTATGGATCTAAAGGCAGCATCTGACTCTGTGACTAGAAGGTGTATTTGGAAAAAAATAAAGGTAGCATCTATAGATCGTCCCCTTCTATGGCTTATTGGTCTTCTTTATACAAACAGTTCCATCAAGGTATGTTGCACTTTTGATGGACAGCTCCCCGAGAAAATCAGAATGATCAAGCGCTTTAAGCAAGCCTGTCTATTGGCTCCTTTGCTTTTTAATTTATATGTAAAGCATCTAATGGGCACCCTCAAGGGACACCAATTTTGCTTTCCCATCTTAGCTAAGCAACCCTTTTGATTTTATTATATGCAGATGACCCTCTTTTGCTTTCTAGAACTAGAGTTGGCCTTAGGAATTTAATGGAAACCTTTTTACTTTATTATGGTCACCAGTACTTAGAGGTAAATTATTCTAAATGCAAGGACCTGGTCTGTAGAACTGTCTGCCCCATCTAATACCAACCACTCCCTGGATATGAAATAATAGTAAAACTGATCAGGAAAAAATCTACAAGTATCTGGGTGTTTGGTTCCCCTTTAATCTAAATTGAGACGGACATGGGTAAAAAACTCATTTAAAAGTTTTAGGAGTGCTAAAAGTGATTATTTGCTTCTATTATTTGGGGGGCACTCAGTACTTTCCAGCAGCACTACAGGTTTTTAAAGTTCAAGCCCATGCACAGTTTCTCTACGGGTCCCAATTTGGATCACAGCGGTTAATGAGTCAATGGATAATCTAGATTTCCTTTTTTTAATGATGGATACAGGGGCCTTCCCTCTGTATTGCCACCCCAACAATTAGGCTAGAGCCAGGCATTAAATTAGCTGAAACGCTAACATAGCTCCATGCTTTAAATTTTAGAGCTAAAATTCTGCATGCCGTACCGACAGATAGTATCCGGTGTTTCCTGGGGCAGGATTCAGCTTATAGCCCTGGGTTCAGAACACTAGATATTAAATTTTCACAACTAGGAGTCACCTCCTCAGATCCTTTGGACCTCTGGAAAAGACTAACCCAACTAATAACTGAGCTTGATTTTGTTTCAACCTGGAGTAGAGGAAGGTGGGTTTGCATTAGGAATTATTCCAGTGGGAGAACCCCCTCATTATTTGTCCGCCCTTACTGTTCCCTCGTGGAGCTGCGGTGGCTCAAGTGGTTAAGACGCTGAACTGTAGGCTGTGGAAGGTCGGTGGTTCAGCAATTCGAGACTGAAACGTCTTCGGACAGCGCTGGCTCTTCGGCTTGGAAACGGAGATGAGCACCGCAACCCTAGAGTCGGACTTGACTGGCTTTCGAGCAAGGGAACCTTTACCTTTACCTTTACTGTTCCCTCAGAGCGTCAAGCATTTATGTTAGAACATTTAAATATCTTCTCATCCAATTCTGTTTCCCAAACCCTACTTTTGGATGTAAACTATGATTATACAGCAGCTATTGCAAAGTTTCTCCTTCTAGGCACAAAGGCTTAGTTAAATTAAAATTCTTTGGAAGAAGTATGTAATTATTCTGTGGTTTGGGGTATTCAAGACCTTGTGTCCATGAACAAAAAGGGGACAGAAAGAAACTACTGGAGAAAGTTAAAGAATTCTCCATCTAGTCACCAGCTGCAGAAAGACCCCCTGGGTTGCTGGTTATAATAGCATTTTTTGTAACTACCTGTATCAGTCAACTACCTGTATCAGTCAACTACTGGTGTCCCACTTTAGATGGTCCTAAAACTCATGACCAGGTAGACCAAGGTGGGTAGCCATGTTAGTCTGTCTGTTGCAGCAGAAAAGAGCATTTTTCAAAGTCTTTAAGGCGCTACTGGACTCTCTCGCTATTTTCTTCTGCTCCTGGCCAGATATTTGACATAGATGCTGCAGGTCTTCTTTTTGGTTTTAAACCGTTCAAACAGGACTACCACACCAGAACTTCAGCTTTCATAAACTCAGAAAAGCCTTTACTGTCATCTGACTTCAAGCAATGCCAACTGCCACATGAGCCTGCTGCCATTTACCAAGGTCAGCCTTTTAGTGAGTGTGCCTTTGTGGAGCTCCAGAACTGGAGGACCTTCAAAATTGCGTCCCGTTTTGCTGCGGTGGCTCAAGTGGTTAAGATGCTGAACTGCAGGCTGTGGAAGGTCAGTAGTTCAGCAGTTCGAGACCCGGCTGAGCTCCTGTCTCTAGTTCCAGCTCCTGCCAACCTAGCAGTTCGAAAGCAAGAAATTGCAAGTAGATAAATAGGTACCACTTCGGTAGGAAGGGAACAGCGTTCCATGCGCCTTGGTGTTTAGTCATGCCAGCCACATGACCACGGAAACTTCTTCAGACAGTGCTGGTTCTTCGGCTTTGAAACGGAGATGAGCACCGCAACCCTAGAGTCAGATTCGACTGGCTTTCAAGCAAGGGAACCTTTACCTTTACCTTGCCACCTTAACTTGGCTCCCAGGTCGTAGTTTCTTGCAGCCACTTTAGCTAGGCTACCTTCATGCTCCTGGTGAGCCTGCTATGCAGGGAGTGTGGGATATAATTCAAATAAATAAATAAATAAATAAATAAAATTTTATTAATTAATGTATTAAATTACATTTTTAAACCGCCCTCTGCTGTGAGAACAGGGCTCAGGGCGATGTACAGCACAAGACATATTCATAGCATACATAAGTTAAAATAATTTTAAAACACAGTAAAACAAAAATCAGCCTAAACGATGATGCTAAAATACCCAATTGTGCCACTGCCTCACGGGGAAAGGCAGGAAGCAGGAGCGCCAGGAGATGGAGCTGTTGCTGTCCTTACAGACCCCGCAGAGCGACATCAGGCCCCCCGCAGGGCACAGATGCTATTTAGCAGAGAGTTCCACCAGGTTGGAGCCAGGGCAGAAAACACCCCAGCCCTGGTCGAGGATAGCTGGATGTCTCTTGAGCCAGGGACCACCAGTGGGTTCTTATCCGCCAAGCGTAATGCTCTTCTGGAGAGGTGGTCCTGAAAATACCTGGGTACCAAACGGTTCAGGACCTTGAAGGTCAATACCAAAACCCTGAACCTCCACCGGCAACCAGTGCAGCCCCCGCAGCACGGATTGGATATGTGCTGTTCGCAGGGTCCCAGTGAGGAGTCACACGGCTGCATTCTGCACCAGTTGGGAGTTTCTCGCTCGTCTCAAGGCTAGCCCTATGTACAGCGAGTCACAGTCATCCAGTCTGGAGGTGACCGCTGTGTGGATTACTGTGGCTAGATCAGGGCACACCAGGTAGGGGGCCAGTTGCCTGACCTGGAACAGCTGGTAGAATGTCAGCCCGGCAATATTTGTGACCTGGGCCTCCAGACTCTTGACAGTAGGTGCCCGTTTTAAGTGCACACCATCAAGGGTCAGGAGTTGGCACACTTGGCCTGCTTCCTGCCCCAGCCACAGAATCCCCGTCTTAGCCGGATTCAGTCCCAGCCGGTTGTATTTCAACCATCCCACCACAGCCTCCAACCCTGTGGTCAATAAACCTGGGTGCCACCCTAGACCAGAACCCCATACCAGCTGGGTGAGGGGGCGCATGTTGATGCTAAGCAACATTGGAGATTGCCCCGAGAACCCCACAAACCAAGGGGTACACCTAGGTGGCAACCTCTCCCTCAGCGTCACCCTCTGTCCCCAACCATGGAGAAAGCAGGTAAGCCACTTCAAGACTACCCTCCCCAGACTCCTAGGTCAGTGAGGCAATGGGTCAAAATGTCATGATCGACCATGTCAAACGCCTTGATCCAGCTGTCTGCAGAGCTCATCTGTGAGGGCTACCAATGCCATCTCTGTCCCATGGCTGGGACGGAAGCTGGACTGGAATGGGTCCAGGGCCAATGTATCTTCCAGGAAACTCTGGAGCTGTTCTGCAACCGCTCTCTCAATTACCTTACCCAGAAATGAGAGATTCAGGACTGGGCGGTAATTGTAAGGATCCACAGGGCCCAAGGTTGGCTTCTTTAAGAGCAGTACAACTACCGCCTCTTTCAGTCCCTCCAAGTAGACCCCCAAATTCAGGGACAGATTGATAATGTCTACCAGGGGGTCCTATATTCCCTCACTGCCAGCTTTCAGTAGCCATGAGGGACACTGGTCCAAGAGGCATGTGGTCGGCCTAACAGCGCCCAGGATCCTGTCAACGTTGGCCCAGGAGAGTCAGCTGAAGCTGTCGAATACTGAATCCAAAGACAGCAAAGGGGTCTCCAGTTCACTTACTATATCAATATTGGCTGGGGGGTCGTGGCAGAGTGATAAGACTTTATCTGCAAAAAAGTTCACAAAGCCTCAAGGCTAATGGCCAAATTACTAATGTTTTGAGTTCTCTCTGTGAGAGAAATTAAAGATCGAGTCACCCTAAACAACTGTGCTGGGTGAGAGCTAGCAGATGTGATGGAGGTTGTATAAAACTCCTTTTTAACAGCTTTCACTGCCATCTCATAGGATTTCATCATAAACTTCCTATAGGATGTTCTTACAGCTTTGTCACGAGTTTGCTGCCAAACTCACTCTAGTGGTCTAAATTCCTGTTTCATCCCCCTGAGTTCCAAAGTACACCAGGGGGATAATTTAGAGCAGGAACGAAGAGGTTGGGGGTGATTTCATCTATGGCTTCAAAGAGATGGGAGTTCCAGTTCTCTATCAGGATATATAATGAACCGCCAAGGGGCATCAGATCCCACAGAACATACTAGAACCAAATTGGGTCCATTAGTCTCCACAAGCAAGCATAAATCTACTCACCACCTAGATAGGAGGGCACTGAATTACCCAACTAGGCCTTCAGGGCAAAGTGAACTGACCATAGCACCTCATCTTTAGCAATAGATCTATATCCATCCCCATGCCAAAGATCAGATCCAGAGTGCAGCCTGCTCGATGCGTGGACCTGATACAATCTGGGAGAGTCCTAGTGTTGCCATGGAAGACACCAGGCCTGAAGCCTCCAAGGAGGCAGCAGCAACAGCAGGGACATCAAAATCCCCAAGTACTATCAATCTCAGGAACTCCAAGATGTGTCACTTGCAAATTACAATGCCTCTCCATGGTAAGTCAGCTTGTGCTCGGTGACAGCAGATTCTGCATATGAAAAGCTGCCTGCAGCTAGCCCTCAGCCAGTAATTGAACAACCAGCTGCAGCTGGCTCTGAGCCAGGAGGAGAGCAACAAGAGATCAGGTTACTGGCTAATCAGAAGTCACAGCCTACAGCTGAAACCAAGTCAATGCCTTGTAGCTCGGAAGCAGTAAACAAGGCTTCAGAAGCCACTCCCAGCCCACCCAACTCACCCACACCCCTGCAGCACCAACACTGTCAGAGGCATGCAGAGTTGCAGGAAAGGAGGAGTGTGAGACTCATAGCCCATCATCAGCTGTCAACTGACGAAATGGATGAGTAGTTTCAGGATGACTGCCAAGGAATTGGCTGGGAGTGTAGCATGTTAAAGACTTGGCTATAAAATCAGACAGGAGGAACAGTAGTTTTGTGGACCTAACAAGAAAATGTTGCTACTGAACCAGACCCTGCTGTTACTGGACCACTGGAACCTTGACCCTTAAGTGGACCTATGGGCTTTTCTGGAACCCCTGATCCTGGACTGGACTTACTGCCTGAATCCCTTGACCCTAGACTGGACCTGGCATACCTGCTCTCTGGAACCCTTGACTTTTGGACTGGACCCTGGTTCCTCTCTGCAACCTTGCCCATGACCTGCCCTGCTGAATCCCAGCCTCCTGCTGAACACCAGCCCCACTGAACCCCAGCCCCTGCCTCCTGGGAAGGCTGCACCAGTATACTCTCTATGCACAGGCTAAAAAAACTGTGCAAAATTTCTGCTCAATATTCAGTGTGCTGCAAATTATGTGATGTCTTGGTCCAGAAACTTTTAACACTGCTTCTACACGGTCCAGATTAAACCAATTTTTAGTCCAGCAGCACCAGTATCAGAGACTGTGCACTATTTGGTGCAATCTGTTTTAAAATTCCTTGTTTTAATATTTTAATGAACTATTTATTATAGTGTTTTTGTGATGCTGAATGGCCAAATTATTTGTTGTGATCTGCCCTGAGCCCGTGAGGAGGGCAAAATATAGAGAAATAAATAAAACGTAACTTTCAATTTTATTGTGCTTTTATTGTTTACTTTATCACTTCTTGGGGAACTTTTAATGTTTTGGGAGCATATACAATTCATTTTTTACCTACCTACCACTGCACTGTAGAGATATACTCATGCTAATACTCTTATGTTGTGATGTAAAGGATAATGAAGTATGTTCTGGTACTGCATTCCAAGGTGAATATTCTCTCTAAAAAAGAAGCTATGCTGGTGGCATGCTCCATTTTAGGGGCTGCTACACCCAAGCTCAAAATCAATGCTTTGAGGTATATAGGGTATGTGTGTGTAATACCAGACAGAGATTACTGTATCGATTCTTCTATGGAACTTGAGCTTGAACCTGCTAAGAAATGAAAACAGTTATCCAAATTTTCAAAGTTAATTCTAATTCCCTGATGAAATCACCCTTCTATCTGGGGAGTGAGAAAGCTCTGTCCTAACCCTAAATTCCCACAGGCCCCAACTCACCCATTTCATAGTTAAATCTAATGACTAAATCAATCACCACAGGAGACTATGCTACTAGAAAAACATTTGTGTGGTTTGGAAGGATGTGTTTAACGTTAACCACACAAGACAACTGTCAGCCCCATGAATCCACTTAGTCCTCTAATAGCAGTACTAAGAGAAGTATTTTTCAAAAATTCCCACAGAGAATAGCTATCAAGGAGTAGTTTTATCCTTAAATTATTATGTGCCCAGGCAAAGAAAACAAACACAAAACAACAGGGGATACAAATGTTTTAGATGTTCATCATTATCGTGGAGCCCAAGACATGGGAAAATGATTTTCAGCAACAGAACCTGAAGACAGAGATCAAGTTTACTGCTATAGGGAACATACAAAAATAGTAATCAACAACTGATAACTTTGTCCATGAACTTTAGATTTTGGAAAATGTAACTTGTTGGGGAATTTATACCACAGTGATATACTGTTTTAAAGTAACACGGGAAGTCGATGTGAGTCACAACATATATTTTCACATTATAAACCATCCATTGTTATGGTGGTAGTTGGTGATACTGGTGACAGACATCACAGAAAATATAGTAATATCATTTCTAGAGGTGGGCTAGAAGATTAGAGATGAGGAAGCAGCCAATTCTCAGCCAGTGGCTCATATGAAAGTACCCCTTTTGAACATGGGATGGAAGAGCCAGGCTCCTCCCAACATCTGCAGAAGGGGACCATGAGGACATCCTACTGCCACCATCAGCGCCACTTCCCCACACACAGTGAGGCTGACTGTTACAGAAACTGGCAGTGATACTTCTACATCTGAATTTTGGGTCTCCAAGTTGGCATCCCCTAATATTGACACTGGCCACCAAATGAGAAGACCCTGATGCTGGGAAAGATTGAAGGTCAAAGAAGACGGGGACGGCAAAGGATGAGATGGTTAGACAGTGTCATAGATGCAACAAACATGAAGTTGAGCAAACTTCAGAGGACGGCGGAAGACAGGAAGGCCTGGCGTGATCTGGTCCATGGGGTCGCGAAGAGTCGAACTCGACTGTGCAACTGAACAACAACAATATTGACATAGCTAGTCCGGTATCCTACTACTTTTATAACAGGCACAGCTACTGCTCAAGATTCAGTGCAACAACTCACATAGCAAACAGGCATAACCGATTATGCGGGGTGGTAGTCGGGGGAAAAGAAGAGGCACCCACCATATCCGCACATACCTCTGTACCAGTGGACCTGACAGCAACAAATGTCACATTATTATTTTTAAAAGGATCCAGAGGGGATCCGGGCAGTTACAGGCCAGTTAGCTTAATGCTTGTCCCAGCTGAATTAGTAGAAACTCTTGTTAAAGACAGAATAATTAAACATATCAAATATCAAAGACAGCTGAGGAAAAATCAGCATGGCTTCCACAAAAAGAAGTCCTGCCTCACCAGTCTATTCAAGTTCTTTGAGCAGGTTAACAAATGTGGGTAAAGGCGATCTGGTAGACACTATACGTACTCAGACTTCATAAGGCTTCTAACAACATACCACACCAAAGATTCTTGTGTAAACTTAGCAGTCATGGGATAAGAGGATGGGTCCTCATTTGGATTAAAATATGAAGCAAAGAGTAGGAATAAATGGACAGTTCTTGCAGTGGAGAGAAGTGAGCAGCGATGTCCCACCAGAATCAGTATTGGGACCAATGCGATTTGATTTGTTCATAAATGGTTTGGAATTGGGGGTAAAGTGAGCACTGTAGTAGCCAGATTTGTAGATGATACCAAATTACTCAATTGGATTATCAAGCATTACAGAAAGTTCCCTTCATATTGGATGAGTGGACAATGATGTGGCAAATGAAGTTCAATGTTAGTAAATGTAAGGTGATGCACACTGGAACAAAATATCTTTAATTTAAATATACATTGATGGCGTCTGAAGTAGCTGGGAACAAGACTGAAACAGACTGGGCTTTGCAGTGGATGACGCAAAATGTCACATCAATGTGCAGCGGAAGAGAAAAAGGCAAATAATGCATGCCAGGACAAAAAGCATTGTAATACTTCACACAGATCTATGGTGTTGCCTCACTTGGAATACTGTGTACCGCTCTGGTCACTGCATCTGGGAAAAGATATTGCCGCTCTAGGGAAAGTACAGAAAAGGGCAAACAGGATGATTAAGGAGACAAGGAACACCTTTCCTGTGAGAAAAGCTAAAGAGTTTGGGACTTTTCAACTTCCAAAAAAAGACAACAGGGACAACGACATGACAGAGGTTGATCAAATTATGCACAGGGTAGAGAAAGTGGATAGAGGGGACTTTTTATCCCTCTCCCATAACACTAGAACTCAAGGGCACCCAATTAAGGAGATGATCAATAGATTTAGGGCAGGCAAAGGGAAATACTTCTTTAATTCACTGAGTTAAAAAAAACTGTGGAATTCACTGCCAGCAGACATAATGATCACCATAAGCATAGATAAGGTTAAAACAGGATTAAAGAGATCCATGCAGGGAAAGATCCATCACTGGCCATGGTAACTAATGAGAACCTCTCAGTGCCAGGAGGCAATGCCAGGGGAAGGCCTTGGCCTCTTGTGTTCTCTTTTTTGGCCCTCCAGGGCCACTGGCAGCCCACTACGTGAAAGAGGACACTGGGCTAGACAGACCACTGCTCTGATCCAGCAAGGCTCTTCTGATGTCCAGACCCCTCACATCAAAACAGAACGAGTCAATTCAAGAACATCCAAATTAACAACTTGCTACAAGCAGCATGACACAAAAAGGCACAGGCATTAAAGGCAACTACGGATAGAGAGATACCTAATTAGTGTTTTTGCTGTTTTAAAATAAAACTATACTGTAGCACCAAGAAATCAAACTGTAAGCAAACAAATGAGGTATTTTTTGGTACAACAGCAGCTGGGTTATATTATTCCCAACAACATTTTAAGCAGATTTTTGATTTTCAAAGCAAGATGAGCCATCTGGCTTTATGTGTAACTAGTACAACAGACTTAAAAGTACAAACAAATACAGAATTACTCCAGTCTAAGGCCATTCATTTTAACAGCCTCATACCGAAGTAGGATTACACTGCTAAATCATCTGCACATCTTCAGCTTAAACACTAGGGTTACCAAATGTGCCCAGGGGGCGGGTAACCCCCCGCTTCAGAGCCCCCGATCCCCGCCCTGGCGAGATCGGGGTCCGGGGGGAATCCCGCCCCCGAAGCTGCGTCACCGGAGGTGACGTAGCCACGTTGCCGACGTTGGGGGTGTGGCTGAGCTCGTTGGGGGGGGAAACCATATGTTTCCCCCCCCGACGAGCTCAGCCACACCCCCAATGTCGGCAACGTCTGACGTCACTTCTGGTGACGTCGCGGCGCGCGGGCGCACTACGCGCGCGCGCTTTCCGGAAACTCCCGGACGGGACGGAGACTACCCCGCCGGTGAGTTGAAAAAATTTGGCAACCCTATTAAACACTGAATTTGGCACATAAGTTCAGTAACAGTTAAGGGTAATTTTCAGTCTTCACAGATCAAAAAGTAGTAGCCAAAACATATACTAAACTCATAATGCATGCAAAATGTCTATTCGTTTATAGAATAGTACAAAGCCACCCTCAGATACTAATTTTATAGGTACCTCAATAAATATATATGTAAGTTAATAATTACATCCTTTTCTGAAATTGAATTCTTGATACGAAAAAAATTAACCTCTAGATGCCAAATGCAAGACATTACAGGCAAAATACACGGCAGCTTTCCTAAAGCTTCTGGTAAATGTACCTAGAGTCAACATATAACACACGTCACATAGAAATTCCAGAAGGGGAAAAGATCCAGCTTTCAAAAATGTGTTTTGAGATCCAGCTTAGGCTTCTGAATTTGAAAAATCTCTCAGGGCTCCCAACTTCAACAGACACTTTATTTTTCTCATTCATTGGTAAACACTTAGAGCTACAGTATCTTTGATTGTATGTGTTGTTACATGATGCTGTGGTTATTTCATTCAGTGTTATCATGTTAGGCATTTTTCTTATTCTCAACAGAAAAGCTTCAGCAGGCTTGGGTGGCGAGCACACTGTCCACTAAACCTGAAATGTCCTTTCTACCTCCAGACTAGAGGGTTAGGCCTAATACACCAGCTGACCACAATATTATGCCACAGGTGACACAGCATCAGAAGAGGTATTTAAAAAGTAAAACTCTGTTGAAGGTTGGAGCTCTGGTTTTTTGTTTTAGATAGATGCCTAAAGCACTAATGCCCTGATCTAATCCCATATGTATTTCTGAACACAATAATACAGAAATAAAAGAATCGCTGATTGTTATTTCAGGGTTGTCCGGGCAGCTGATAAGCTCCATTGTTTAATAGTCTGTAAACGCAAGCCTGAGAACGATGTAAACATGAGTTCTGAAGAGACGCACAGCACTCGCAAAATATCCACAGGCTAGCTATTCTTTCAGTTCTTGACGTGGATTTAATCATTTGGATCATAATGTCTTTTATTACTTGTGCACAAGTTCATGTTTCATCTGTAACTGGGATGGGCTGAAATTCTCTGGATCCTGCACATGCCTAATAAGAGATTTACGAACTGCGTTGCATAAGAGGTCTCATGTACAAGCAAACAGCTGATACTTTTCCTGAAGAACAGCAGATGAAACAAATGGTTGTGCGAAGGGCAGAGATGGAATGGCAGCTGTCAAGTCTTCTAGAGTGCACAGGGAAATGCCACCACTGAAGATGGTGCAGGGTCTCAAATCATGAAGCCCCTGCTCCTTCAACCCACAGAGACTGGAGTTACATAGCTCTACTTTGCTGATTTCCTCTCAGACCGATCCCAGAGAGAGCCCATGGGCATAACAACTACTTGACCAGCATCTTGGTATTTTGCTTCTTCAGTCCAGCTTGTTCCAGAAGTGCTCCCCATCGTGACACCTGCATCTCAAGAAGCAAAACAGGAAACATCACAGGAGTGAAGTTTGGATAAGGGTTTTCCTTTGAATTCTTGCACAGATCTCTAACTTTCACTTGAAGGTCTGTAGGGACCGATACAGTGTACCCCACACTGCTAACATCCACTGCTGACTTCCTAACCTGAGCTTCCATCCTCAATGTTGCTGTGTAAGTATTTTACCCTTACTCTCCAGTGCTGAAGGGTGTCCTTCTGAAGCCCCAGGAGGATTTCCAGAGGAAGCCTCCTGCATGCCATCATACAACAACAAAACTATAGGACTGCTACTGGATTTAGTCCGAGGTTCCTTTAGAGCAGAGGTCGGCAACATTTTCTGCCCCAGTACCAGAAAAAATGCAATGTACTGGAAACAAAATGGGGAATGGGGCAATGCTCCCTCAAAGCTGGGGAGTCTTGTGAGCAAAAATTCTATTTTGTGAGCTCCTGGCATTAAAGTTGTGAGAGAGCGATTTGGCCGCTGCATCCATTAGTTTGCTCTGGATCCCTCCTTCCTGAGCAAAGACGAAAATCTGTGAGTCAGAGGTTAAAAATCTGTGAGCTGGCTCACACTAACTCAGCTTAGAGGGAACACTGGAATGGGGTACAGGGGGAGACTAGGGCAGTACTTAGCCAGACACACTTGGAGCCAACCAAGCCCCAGCTGTGCAGCTGGCAGCACAGGGACTTATCTTGGACTCAGCTGTCAGCTGTGCAGGTCTGGGAGGGGACGATGAGCGTAAGCCACACCTCTTTACTTCCCCCATGCTCCTGGCCACACCAGTGCTGCCAGAAATCTGGGCCTGGGGTGCAATGAGTAAGCTAGCCCTGATTTAAGAGGGAAGCCTTAATGCTATCCTATAAGTGAGAAGAAGGAAACCATATCATACAGCAAGCACTCACTGGCATACTAGCTCTAACAATCTACACTCTGGCTACATAGAAAGCTGAACATTACTGTACTCCCATAAATGCCCAAGAATACAGGGAGGCATACACTGACTAGAGTATCTTTTCATTCGCTTGAGGCGTCTGACAAAAGGAGCTTTGACGGCTGAAAGCACGTGCTCTGGAAATCTTGTTGGTCTTTAAAGTACTTCTGGACTTGAATCGAGCTCTTCTACCACAGACCAACTCAACTGCCCACCTTAAATTATCTTGGCAGTGGGAGGAGACGAGCAACTAGGTTCCCACAGGTTTACACTTGCCCTATGGTGAGGTGTTTTCCTCCAATACAGCTACTTCAATAAGTTGTACTACATATTAAGAATCCTGACATAGGGAGCTGCACCACTCAAGGATTTTTTTTAAAAAAATGGGACTACACACAGTCCAAATCAGATTCCTCGGCTCCCAAAATGTCCTCTCCCATCCCCTTTCTAAACTGGCCTTTAGAGACCTCCAAGGCCCTCATGCCATCCATCCAGCTGAACACACTCATAAGGTAAGCAAGCTACACCTGAAAGGCTCTGCTCAGGAGCCTCTAAATACATATATAGAATTACTACTAAAATACTACACTTTCCCCCCTGTAACACTCTGGGGCCTCTTAAACACAACACCGCTGAGGAGCTGAGCTTGTCTTAATCCAGCCCCAAATGTCGCTTTTTCAACTGAACCCAGCTTCTGTATGATCCCTTCTGTTGATTATTTCCCTGAAAGCAGTGAAAACAAAATGGAAATGCAAGCATGCTAAGCACATAATATGCCTGGCTTCATGACCATGTTTTCAGAATGCCAACACAAAGGATCATCCAATCTCTGGGTTCTGATGCTGCTATAAAACCAAAAGCAAGATTATGAAGGCTAATGTATATCCTTTACACACTGGCCACTGTAAAACAGGATTACACCAATCTCTCTCTAAACTGTTCCCTCCAAGATGAGTTTTTTAGCCTCCGGCTCACACATTTTTGTCTCAGCTCCGGAAGGATGGCTCCAGAACAAACCAATTTATGCAGTAGCCAAATTGCTCGCTCACAACTTTAATGCCAGTAGCTCACAAAGTAGAATTTTTGCTCACAAGACCCCACAGCTTAGAGAGAGTATTGGTTACAAGGACTACATGTGGATCCGAATCAGCTCCCCAGAACACTGGCCCACACAGATAATAACATACACTTAATACTACCAGAACAGGAAAGCAGTAAGACAGTTTTCAAACTAAATACTCAAAGAGTCTCTGAACTGCCTTTCTGATATTTCTACAATGTGTGGTTAAGTATTTAACAAAAAGGAAAAAAACAAGGGCACATTAAAGACACAGGTTTATATTTACACCATCAGCTATTTAAGTCCCACTTACAAAAACACCCTACCTGGATTTCATGTTTAAGAATTAAGTAAAGGTAAAGGACTCTAGGGTTGCGGTGCTCATCTCCGTTTCAAAGCCGAAGAGCCAGCGCTGTCCGAAGACATTTCCGTGGTCATGTAAGAATTAAGTACAACAAGCTAATTTAACTACTATCATGAAAGTACATCTATCTAGTGGTGGACAGTACCATCAAGTCACGGTTTTCAAGGCAAGAATTGTCTAGAGGTGGTTTGCCCCTGCCTGCCTCCATAGCAAAACCGTGGTGCTCACTGGGGGTCTCCCACCCAAATACTAACGGGGCCAACTCTGCTTAACTTCTGAGACCTGACAACATTAGGCTAGCCTGAGCTATCCAGATCAGGTCTACGGATCCACAGATTGTGGCTGGGTTTGGGAGCCAAGCTTTACTTTCTACAAGCCCATTTGAAATATGCCTCTGTAGCACACAAACACATGAAGCTTCCTTATACTGGCAGAACTATCGGGGCTTGGCCCTGCCTGCCCTGAGCTGACAGCCATCCATCTCAAAATGTCCCTGCAAGTTACATGGTCAGTCTTGCCTCATATCCCAACACCTCTCTGTGTTAATCAGAGCTGCTGCTCCATCAACATATTGGGTTAAACCATCCCTGGATTGTTGGGGGGGATGGACCAGACTCATTCGAACCCATGTCTGCTTAGCCCCAAAAGACAATTCACTTCACAGCACTGCTTATACTGCACTTATTCTCTATAAAGGTTTAACCTGCCATGCCAGTATGTTGCATGTGAAATGAACAAGGTGAGTCTTAAGCAACGCTCCCTCTAAGCTGTGGAGTCTTGTGAGCAAAAATTCTACTTTCTGAGCTACTGGCATTAAAGCTGTGAGGAAATGATTTGGCTACTGCACAAGTTAGTTTGCTCTGGAGCCATCCTTCCTGAGCTGAGACAAAAATGTGTGAGCCGGGGGCTAAAAAACTGTGAGCTAGTTCACACTACCTCCTTTTAGAGGGAACATTGGTCTTAAGATTGATTTACTTAGGATATTTCTCTTCAGAGTCCTGCTCAAGGCATCTCACAGCTAAAACAGTGAACCAGCCCATTAAAAACAAGCCATTATACAGAAGACCTGACCTGCTTTCACTGCACAGATAAAATCTACGAAAGAGAGGGAAAGGACAGGTCAAAGGTCATTAATTTGCCCTAAGGCAGCTACTTTTATGGATAGGTGATAGGTGACACTTCACAAAGAAAAACAAACAGCAAAACAGTTGAGCTTTGTGTGTTCACACAACTAATGAGACTTCCCAAAATACTGTAGGATTCATCTCCTATCCCAAGCAACTCATCACTATAAGCTGGTCAAAGTGCATGACAGCTGGTCTATTCTTGGAAAACATCTGAGATAAGCTCCATAAATAACATCACATGGACCCCTGCACAGCCAGCATGGATCTTTCTGATTCAGGAACTCAGAACTGACACCCTATCTGCACAGTCAAAAGCCCAATGCAATCTCTATTTTTGGGATAACATGGGTGACATTTAGTCAGCTCTTCCACAGCACTTTATTTCTTCCAAAAAGAGAGGGTTTTTCACACCTTTACGTCTCTTTGTAAGATGCAGAAGTTCACCTAACCACTTCACGGACTAAGTCTACATAACATTTTCCATTAGTGGAATGGAACTTTCCCACTCCCCTCTCCCACCACAGCCCACTGATTTCCCCAAAATGGTGCTCCTGGAGGAGAGGGGACCTTGAGGAACAATAGGAGGGAAATCAGTAGAAATTTACAATTTAGACTAGACCTTCACTACTATCTCAGCAAATCTCAACACCCACGTGAGGTCAGGTCAGCAACATCCTGATGCCGCAGGTGGGGAACTGAGACGAGAATGGAACCACAGATGTACACTGCACTCCACAACATGCTGAACTTGGTAAGCGAATAAATTCGCCTACCCCAATGAACTGGCTTGCTTGCAGAACTAGGCTTCTACTGCCATTAATGCAAGGCAATATTCATTTGGCCTTGACACAGATCTACCTATCTGAGCCCCTCAGAATCAAAGCTGATGAAGAAACATTTGTTCACCTACCATAAATCCCCGTTCTCAGTGGTTCTGGGGTTAGGGTTTCCCAGCCTGGGAAAGCATCTTCAACTGTTCCCAGCAGAGTTGCTAGGCTCAGACCGTCCTAACGGGAGGGTCTCCCTAATGCCTCCAGACCGCAGCCCAACATTCCTACAGCCATTACCTTCGCAAATTCAGTAATAAAAAACTAAAATTAGAACAGATGACAGATGGACATCTTACCTGACTCAAACTACTTAAGGCTGCCCCAAATCATGTAGGCTATCCCTACAGAAGTCACCTCCAAGGTTCTCATGATTATCTTTCCTGACACACCGAATAAATCGAAGAAAATAGGGTATAGGGACTGCCCCACCATAGAATGACCAAGAATGGAAATTTACAGTATGTGGACAAATTTCCCTTTCTCCAGTGGCTCAGAGGTGAGGCAGTCTATACTTCTGGGATGTAGAAAAGCCATTCACTTCTAAGTGGGAATGCAAGAAATTTAAACTCAAACCATATGCTGTAAAAGCCTTCAGATGAGGCAGAGTGGTCTAACTGGAAATGATGAGCAAATGAACTAATTTTGATCTGGCTGCCTTACATACAGAATCCACCGATGGTAGCTGCTCCCTCAGAGAGTGTGGGAAATAATTCTCTCTGGTGGTTGCAAACTCTCAGATTGATAAACAGAGATCTTACACATCCTAAGCCATCAGCCTAGTGTCAAAATTGAAGTTTTCCTAAGAGATACAAACCTCTTCTCAGAGTTCTTGAATTTATTCATCTTAAAACTTTTTGAAACTGAGGGCTCTGTTAACATCCAGAGGGTGACAGTCCTATTCTCACATGCAAGCTTGACTGAGACAGAATGAAAGATGGAATTCATTTATATATAAAAGCAGGACTGGTCCTCAGAACCAATTTATCATTGTAAAAAATACACAAGCCGTTATTTACAGAAAGGGCATTAATTTTTGAGATTGTATGTGCAAATGTAATGCCTACTAGAAAGAGGTCAAACTGCCATGGGCTCAAAAGGTGCTTTGGTCCATGCTTCAAGTACAATATTTAAATTCAATGGGTGGAAACCTATAAATAGTGGGAGGATTAATCAGGCATTTTGGAGTACCACTTAACATACATGTGTTGAGAGAAACCTTTCTCCTTTTTGGCCCACATCAAGGACTGCCATCTGACATTTCAAAATGCTGGGTTGGCGGGGGGTTGCCATCAAGTTGCAGCCAACATGGCGACCCTGCAGGGTTTTCAAGGCAAGGGATGCTCAGAGGTAAGAACATAAGAGACGCCAATGTTGGATCAGGCCAAAGGTTCATCCAGTCCAACACCCTGTGTCACACAGTGGCCAGAAATACCAGGTGCCATCAGGAGGTCCAGCAGTGGGGCCAGGACATTAGAAGCCCTCCCACTGTTGACCCCCCCCTAGTACCAAGAAGACAGAGCATCACTTGCCCCAGAGCCCCTAGCTATACCTTGTGGCTAAGAGCCACTGATGGACCTCTGCTCCATATGCTTATCTAATTCCCTTTTGAAGCCGTCCATGCTTGTAGCCGCCACCACTTCCTGTGGCAGTGAATTCCAAGTGTTAATCACTCTTTGGGTGAAGAAGTACTTCCTTTTATCCTTTCTAACCCGACCGCTCAGCAGTTTCATGGAGTGCCCACAAGTTCTTGTATTGTGAGAGAGGGAGAAAAGTACCTCTTTCTCTACCTGCTCTATCCCAAGCATAATCTTATAAACCTCGATCATGTCACCCCTCAGTCGTCGTTTCTCCAAGCTAAAGAGCCCTAAGCGCCTTAACCTTTCCTCATAGGGAAAGTGTTCCAACCCTTTTATCATTCGAGTTGCCCTTTTCTGCACGTTTTCCAAGGCTATAATATAATATCATATCATTGCCTGCCTTGTTGTAGTGATCCTGGACTTGGAGGTCTCCTATTCAAATACTAACTAGGGCCAACCCTGCCCAGCTTCCAAGATCTAACAAGATCAGGCTAACCTAGGTTATCGAGGCACTCAGAACTTTGTCAAAGCAGCTTAGAGGAACGCCAAGAGCTCTCTCATGAGGATTCAATGATATGCTCCCACACCATGATGCAAAATGCTACCAGGTGGTACTGTAAACTAATGGTAGATCTTTTGCAATGTCATGAGAACGGGCACTACCTTTTTGGAACGAGCCCATGTCGCTGGCACCACTCAGCCTCCAGGCTGTCCGTTTTATGAGATCTTGTTGGACAAGCCAAGCAAATCCCTGAGATACTTGCAGTGCTACTGGACAGTCCTCACCTCTCACCCCTTCCTCACTCCCCAATTTTGTTTGCTGGTATGCCACCATCTTCCCAGGTTGAAAAGTGCATTTTTCAGCACTTGGGTCAAAAAGGCTTGCCTACACCTGCCCTAGACCTCGAGGCCACTCGTACACAAGATGCACCTGACTGACTCGCACACAAGATGCATATGATCCTTGAGAAGTTCACCACTTGCTAGTTTTGGAGGGATGAACACTGGTCACATTCCTGAATTGCTGACAAATCTGCCAGAAGACCTTGAAGTGCCATCCTCATGGAGGTTGGTTCAGCTTTCTTTCTTCTGAATTTGACGCCCCTGCTATGTGTACTGCGTTGATTGACTGCAGAGGTTGTTTTGCCCACTTCATCATCTCAGTCACACGTACATGAAGAGACATCAGGAGTGCCCATCTCTGGGCAACATTGTAGATAACACCTTTTCTGTATGTGTTAAAATGTCAGTTCCTGCAACATGTTCTTGTAATCCAATAAGTCCCAGGTGAATTGTCCTGAGGTATTTGTGACTGATGAGCATTCAGGATTCTGTGGATGTCCACTAACAATGAATGGGCTCCCTCATCCACTCAAGCTGGTACCTGTTGTGACCAGTGTCAGAGAGGGGATCTCTGAGTCAGTCTGTCCTGAGTTAACCATGTGAAAGCTTGTTGCACAGGCTGGATAGGACTGTTACAAGTGGGTGTTGCAGTTCAGCCATATAAAGGGGAGAAATAGCCTTTGCAGTGGCCTTGTGTCCTAGCAGGATACCAGAAATGGGTACTTGCTTTGGACAATATCATTGATGCTCTTCAGACAGCTGGGAAGTTGCCATCAGGGCTTCCAGTACACCTAATTATCTCTCCAGTAAAACAAAGTCCATGATGGTTCTCACATCCCCATTGTTCTTTGGAACTATAAAAAAATTGAATGGGCTCGTGTCCTCTGCTCATATCTCCAATAGATGGTTGAACACTTGAAGGAGACAAGGTGCATACCTTTTTTGGGGATCAGTACAAGTGTGTTGTGTCGTATCCTTTGTAGTTTCAAAGAGTAGCCTTTTGTTATCTCTAGAACACACTAATCCGTGACAGACTGTTGTCACCTTCTTGCAAAGTGTTCAAGGCAACCCCTAAAGGGAGAAGCAGCCTGTATCACTTGGCGTAATGCAGAGAAATTCTTCTTCCCTTGGTTATGAGCATATTCTTAGCCCTGCCATTCCAGTAAAAAAAAGTATGATTAACTGAGACTACACATGTTAACACTCAGAAGCGACTGTCACTTTTTTCAGTAGGACTTACTCCCAAGAAACGGTCCAAACGATGGTACCTTTAGAAGTTAAATAGAACAGTCATTATTATAAGATGTCCTGTCAAGGAGACTACTAAGAGTGCCACACATCATGTTAATTTGTTGACCATGACTAGGACTTTACAGATCTGCCAGTCTATGGCTGGCCAAAGCATTAAGGTTTACCACAAAGACTGGCCAGACTAGAAAAAATGAAACGCAACAAAACAAAAACTAATCATCCCCCACCAAAAGAAAGGGAGAAAAAGGACAGAACGTGGTTGCCAAGGTAGCAGTGCTTTAACCATAAGAATGGAGGAGCAGATCCTCCGGGTCAGAAGCACACATGGAAGGGAGGGGGGGTGCCTGGTCGGGGCAAGTGGTAAGCATTGGGAGACAGTGGTGCTCCCCAACCCTCCAGATTTCAGAAAGAAGCATCTGTCAGGAGACAAGGAAGGAGAAGAGGGGGATGCCTGCTAGCTCACATAAACATGGGGAAGGGAACCTGACACAAAGGAAGGGAAGGACAGAGTGTCACAGCAGAGCATCTGAAACTAGTCCCTGCTCAACATTCTTAGACAATCAGGAGATTGTGGGTGAGAGCTACTTTGCATGTGAATGGTAAAAAAGAGAGCAAACTCGAAACAGAGCACTGGAACAAAGAGACACTGAACTCTTCTCTGCCGACTGCACTGGGCCGCGGGGGCGGCGGGGGGCACATTCTGCCTGCTCTTGCAGAGGACCAACTAGACCCCACCCCCACCCCCAGGAGGGGGGATACTTGCCAGGAAGAACAACATCCTTGCCTCTGATGTGTAAATACTTTTGTGGAAGACTGAACATACACACACTGAAATTCTGTAATGACTTTTACAACAAGACTAGGTAGCTTACTGTAGAATTAGAATAATAGAATCATAGAGTTGGAAGGGACCTCCAGGGTCATCTAGTCCAACCCCCTGCGCAAGGCAGGAAATTCACAAATACCTCCCCCTCCACACCCACAGTGTCCCCTATTCCACACCAAGAAGGTGACAAAAAACCTCCAGGATCCCTGGCCAAACTGGCCTGGAGAAATTATTATTTTCTATTCTTCAGAACACATTCAACTTAAGAGATCACGTTATTTTGCTCAGTAAGAATCACTTATTCAATTAAAACAAAGTCACATGAAAATTAATAGAGCCTTTAGATATTGATGTTTTCCAATTATGGCCTGTTCAAACAAACAAGCCTGATTATCACTATTGTTCAAGGACCCGGTAGAATCCCTGAACAGGTCAGTAATGTTGGTCTGAGACAGAGGCAGCCTCGGGGCACAGGCACAGGCAGCCTGTTCTGGATCGGGTGGGACCCAGTGCCGCATTTGGCATACTTAATGGGATGTAAGAGCAGACATGTCTTTGTTTTCTACAAAAGAAAGAATGCAAGTATACCCTGTACTTAAGAAACTGTGGCAAACAGCTGCATGCTAGGCTACCATCTTAGTATTTGCCATCTGAGAGGTAGGACAAAATTAAAAATATAGGCAGAAAGCAAATTTCATAGTAAACAAAAGGAAGTCTTTGGACAGAAACTCTTTCATACAGAAAGGCCAAGCAGGCAGCTCCCCCCTTCCGCTGATGAGGCCGCAGTGTGGGGGGTGGGTAAGCAGGAGAACTAGACACCTCTGCCAACCCCTCCAACACGTGAGCCAGCCAGCCCACTGCACAGGTCAGCAGAGGACAGCCTGCAGCAACCCTCGAAGCGGTCGAAGCGGTCAGGTGCAGGAGAGGAATGGAACTCGGTGGGCGGAGCAGTGGCTGAGAGGGGGACAGTGGCCAGGCAAGCGGGGCATCAGCAGCACTGAGACCGGAGGGCAGTTCAAAACCCTGGGGGTACCAGTAAGCTCTAAGTGGCTCAGGACCAGTGTACCTGAAGGGCAACCGTCACAACCAACACATGATCCTCCACTGAGGCACTGCTGTGCAGACTTAATAATCAGTTGGATGAGAAACTCTGTGCCGCCGCTTCAGAGACCTGGCCACGCAAAAGCCATTTAGCCAAAGCAGTCCCCATGAGCTTGGGGGGGGGGGGGGGGGGGGGGGAACTTGCCTGTGCTTACAAGGCCATTCTGCAACCTAGGACCACCCGACCAAAAACCTAAGAGAGAAAAACCAGTTCCTATTCAAGTACTTGCATATAACTATGCTTTTTTCAGGAGAATTTGACTAAGAAAACAAATAAGAAGCTATACTGTTTTTAAAAAATAAACTAAGCTGAATCAAGAGGTTGACATCTTCCAACTTTATAAGATTTCTTACTCATGAGGAAGATTGGTGAAATGAGTGTAAAAACCGGTGTGCTCATCGAGGATATGATTATGTTGGACTTTGCTTTGCCTATGCCTGAATTCTTTTATCATATTGTAAGATGAATAGCTTCACAAATTGATGCTCATAGAATTATTAAACGTGTCATTGTTAATTTTACCACAGTGGTTTTTGGTCTGTTGGCATGTATCTGCACACTGTGACCCCTTTTCTGGCTTTTTTGACCTAGGACCACCCAGCAAATTATGGCAAGCATTTCTGTTCACAGTACCTTGCTATGTATCTAGGGATAAGAGCCAGTATCTAAGTGACGGCACCTCGGTACAAGGTCACTGAAAGTAAGAAAACACACTTCTAATGTGGTGTAGTGGTTAGAGTATCCGACTAGGATATGGGAGCCGCAGCTCTGAACCACCACCCTGCCACCAAGTCTTGCCGAGGGACGTTGGGCCCGTCATACTGCCTCAGCCTCACAGACAGCACAAGTGTTGCTGATGTGAGGACTAAATGGACGAGATATTGGCATAAGCTAGTCTGAAAGGTGGGATATAAAGTTTTTTTAAAAAGAAATTCTATTAAACGGAAGGGTTTTTCAAGCTTTAAATGTTCTTCTTAACCCTGAGGAATTTTTAAAGGAAAAGACATACCACACCTATTTAAGAGTTTCATTCATTTTATTTTTCATTGTTGTTGAATGCATTTCCCATGAATCACTGCAGTAATCCTCCTAGCAACCCTGCACTGTTTGCCCAATAGTTCAAGAACTGCAGTAGGAGTCACTGGCAGCGGTACCAGACTGCGCTGGTGGGGCAGGCTGAAGGGTGGTCAATAGCAGGCAGAGCCAGAATCAACTCTAGGCAGAGCCAACTAGTTCTGGTTTCATCAGACATTCTAGAAACACTGCTCCAGTTGTGCAAAATGAGAACACCAATTGCTATGCAGGTGCCAACCTAATGCAACCTTGTCCTTAGCACCTGCATTTACAGACCCCACCACATACCCCTTGTCCTAAAACACACTATTTAATACACTAGTCAGAAGAAACAAAAGAGGATCTGAGCACTGGAGGCCTCTAAATCCCCAGTTCAAACACACATTTTCCATGCTGTATAGCAATGAAGGTAAGGAGGCCTTTGGCCAAATGCAAAAATCAAAGACATTCTCTCACCACTGGGTAATTAACTTCATACAACCAGCCCAGCCAAATTAAGGACTGCTTGAGTCCCAACACCTTTCCCTTCAGGAGGCAACACTTTTCAGAAGCTCTAATAACTGTCAGCTACGCTGCCATGGGGGTTGGGGAGCTCGGTCTGTGTCTGGTTCATTGCTACTGCATTCCTTTCTGTGCTTTTTCTGCTTTGCGCCGAAATGCTTATCTATACAGATGTGCAGGAGGGAGTTGTATTGTCTGGGGTTTCCCTAGGTGCCGTGGGAGAGTGTTGGTTCTCAGCTTTAGCTACCTAACGGTCTCCAAGCTTTATCCCGCGCGCAGGAGGGTGCCTAATTAGCCAGGGCTATGGGGGGGCGCATACGAATACCCTATATCCTATTATGCCCATGGGGCTGCCGCCATTCTTAACAGTGCTTATGTTACTGCATCTATAGCTCTGCAATAAAAGTATTACCGTTCCTGAATGCGTGTACTTCGTTGTTGGCTGTGGGTTCTGACAATAATAATGATTGAGAAATGC
This sequence comes from Gekko japonicus, assembly GCF_001447785.1. NCBI lineage: Eukaryota > Metazoa > Chordata > Lepidosauria > Squamata > Gekkonidae > Gekko > Gekko japonicus. The sequence continues at coordinate 165,095 of NW_015163662.1, read as the reverse complement.
CTCTAATTTATCATTAATGCTGCAATCCTATGCATGTTTCACCAGAAGCTAGTTTTTCTATATTCAACAGGACTCTCTCTCAGGCAAGTGTGTACTAAGGTTGCAGCCCAAAAGAGGCAAAGAGGTTTTTATACTGGACAGGAAGCCCAGTCTTTTTTTCTTACCTATATAACATGGTTTACTAGAGCTGCTGAAGAGGTTTCCTTCCATGACCCTTCTGCTTCAACTGCTCAGATCCAGAGAAAAAGACCAAAGGACAAAATTTCCCTCCACTCCAAGGCAGAAGCGTCTATCTTTTATTCTGCAGAAGCAAAATTTCCTTGTGTGCAACATACCGGTGCGAATCCTCCTCTTACTAACAGAAAATGGCTGCTTTCTTCTGGATTTGAAGGGGCAGGACTAAGCATCCTTATTGAGATGGACATGTATTTAAACACACACACACACACACACACACACACACAGAGAACTGGTTGTGAATAGGGGGTAAATAATGTAAGCTTTAAAAAGATAGCCCACTAGTTCAGAGGAGCTTTGGAAACCATAATATTTCTCAATCTGAGATAGTCTCTGAATGATCACCTTTTTCATTTCTTCCCTCCAATGAAGAAAGACTGACAGGCCTGCAGGATTAGACCAATGGCCCATCTAGTTCAGCATCCTGTATAACACAATGGGCAACCAGTTGCCCTGGAGGGCCAATAAATAAGAAATATACGGTAGGTGAAGACCTTTCCCCCCCCCCCCGATGATGCTCCTCAAACCAGTTTCCAGAGGTTTGCTGCCATTAATGGCTGGTGGTCGTTTATGGCCTGCCCTTCCATGAATATGTTTAATCCCCATTTAAAGCCATCTGTGCTGCTGTCCCTCAGTACATCCACGGGAAGCAAAAGTTCTCTATTTACTTTCTCCACCCCAGGCATAATGTTATCTTGTTCCCCACCACCACCACTATTTTTCTTCTTTTTTGGTAAACTGTAAAAGCCCCACTCTTCAGCCTTTTGTGACAGGAGATGCAGCCCATCCCCTGAATTATTTTGGCTGCCTTCTTCTGCACTTTCTCCAGCTCTGCAGTATGGTTTTAAGACACAATGGTTATAACTGTAAACAGTATTCCAAATGAGGCCACACTGTAATTTTAACCATTTTATTTCTGTCCCTTCCCTAATAAACCCAGTAAGGAGCCTTTTCACTGTAGCCACACACTGAGTCAACATT